>NC_092228.1:18828892-18910368 GCF_036320965.1 Panulirus ornatus
ATACTATTCGCCATTTCCCTGCGATAGCGAGGTAGCGTTAAGAACAGAGGACTGGGCCTTTTTTGGAATATCCTCACCTGGCCCCCTCTGTTCCTTCTTTTGGAAAAAAAAAAAAAAAAAAAGAGAGGGGAGGATTTCCAGCCCCCCGCTCCCTCCCCTTTCAGTCGCCTTCTACGACACGCAGGGAATACGTGGGAAGTATTCTTAATCCCCTATCCCCAGGGATATATATATATATACATATATATATATATATATATATAATATATATATATATATATATATATATATATATATATATATATATATATATATATATATATATATATTCCCTGGGGATAGGGAAGAAAGAATACTTCCCACGTATTCCCTGCGTGTCGTAGAAGGCGACTAAAAGGGAAGGGAGCGGGAGGCTGGAAATCCTCCCCTCTCGTTTTTTTTTTTTCCCAAAAGAAGGAACAGAGAAGAGGGCCAGGTGAGGATATTCCCTCAATGACCCAGTCCTCTGTTCTTAACACTACCTCGCTATCGCGGGAAATGGCAAATAGTATGAAAGAAAGAAAAGAATATATATATATATATATATATATATATATATATATATATATATATATATATATATATATATATATATATATATATATATTTTTTTTTTGCTTTGTCGCTGTCTCCCGCGTTTGCGAGGTAGCGCGAGGAAACAGACGAAAGAAATGGCCCAACCCACCCCCATACACATGCCTTGATTCAATCCACTGACAGCACGTCAACCCCGGTATACCACATCGCTCCAATTCACTCTATTCTTTGCCCTCCTTTCACCCTCCTGCATGTTCAGGCCCCGATCACACAAAATCTTTTTTACTCCATCTTTCCACCTCCAATTTGGTCTCCCTCTTCTCCTCGTTCCCTCCACCTCTGACACATATATCCTCTTGGTCAATCTTTCCTCACTCATTCTCTCCATGTGACCAAACCATTTCAAAACACCCTCTTCTGCTCTCTCAACCACGCTCTTTTTATTTCCACACATCTCTCTTACCCTTACGTTACTTACTCGATCAAACCACCTCACACCACACATTGTCCTCAAACATCTCATTTCCAGCACATCCATCCTCCTGCGCACAACTCTATCCATAGTCCACGCCTCGCAACCATACAACATTGTTGGAACCACTATTCCTTCAAACATACCCATTTTTGCTTTCCGAGATAATGTTCTCGACTTCCACACATTCTTCAAGGCTCCCAGAATTTTCGCCCCCTCCCCCACCCTATGATCCACTTCCGCTTCCATGGTTCCATCCGCTGCCAGATCCACTCCCAGATATCTAAAACACTTCACTTCCTCCAGTTTTTCTCCATTCAAACTCACCTAATAACCTTGCTCTTATTCACATTTACTCTTAACTTTCTTCTTTCACACACTTTACCAAACTCAGTCACCAGCTTCTGCAGTTTCTCACATGAATCAGCCACCAGCGCTGTATCATCAGCGAACAACAACTGACTCACTTCCCAAGCTCTCTCATCCCCAACAGACTTCATACTTGCCCCTCTTTCCAAAACTCTTGCATTCACCTCCCTAACAACCCCATCCATAAACAAATTAAACAACCATGGAGACATCACACACCCCTGCCGCAAACCTACATTCACTGAGAACCAATCACTTTCCTCTCTTCCTACACGTACACAAGCCTTACATCCTCGATAAAAACTTTTCACTGCTTCTAACAACTTGCCTCCCACACCATATATTCTTAATACCTTCCACAGAGCATCTCTATCAACTCTATCATATGCCTTCTCCAGATCCATAAATGCTACATACAAATCCATTTGCTTTTCTAAGTATTTCTCACATACATTCTTCAAAGCAAACACCTGATCCACACAACCTCTACCACTTCTGAAACCACACTGCTCTTCCCCAATCTGATGCTCTGTACATGCCTTCACCCTCTCAATCAATACCCTCCCATATAATTTGCCAGGAATACTCAACAAACTTATACCTCTGTAATTTGAGCACTCACTCTTATCCCCTTTGCCTTTGTACAATGGCACTATGCACGCATATATATATATATATATATATATATATATATATATATATATATATATATATATATATATATATATACATATATATATATATATATATATATATATATATATATATATATATATATATATTTCTTTTTTTTTTTGCTTTGTCGCTGTCTCCCGCGTTTGCGAGGTAACGCAAGGAAACAGACGAAAGAAATGGCCCAACCCACCCCCATACACATGTATATACATACGTCCACACACGCAAATATACATACCTACACAGCTTGGTTTACCCCAGACGCTTCACATGCCTTGATTCAATCCACTGACAGCACGTCAACCCCGGTATACCACATCGCTCCAATTCACTCTATTCCTTGCCCTCCTTTCACCCTCCTGCATGTTCAGGCAGGCCCCGATCACACAAAATCTTTTTCACTCCATCTTTCCACCTCCAATTTGGTCTCCCTCTTCTCCTCGTTCCATCTACCTCCGACACATATATCCTCTTGGTCAATCTTTCCTCACTCATTCTCTCCATGTGCCCAAACCATTTCAAAACACCCTCTTCTGCTCTCTCAACCACGCTCTTTTTATTTCCACACATCTCTCTTACCCTTACGTTACTTACTCGATCAAACCACCTCACACCACACATTGTCCTCAAACATCTCATTGCCAGCACATCCATCCTCCTGCGCACAACTCTATCCATAGCCCACGCCTCGCAACCATACAACTTTGTTGGAACCACTATTCCTTCAAACATACCCATTTTTGCTTTCCGAGATAATGTTCTCGACTTCCACACATTCTTCAAGGCTCCCAGAATTTTCGCCCCCTCCCCCACCCTATGATCCACTTCCGCTTCCATGGTTCCATCCGCTGCCAGATCCACTCCCAGATATCTAAAACACTTCACTTCCTCCAGTTTTTCTCCATTCAAACTCACCTCCCAATTGACTTGACCCTCAACCCTACTGTACCTAATAACCTCGCTCTTATTCACATTTACTCTTAACTTTCTTCTTTCACACACTTTACCAAACTCAGTCACCAGCTTCTGCAGTTTCTCACATGAATCAGCCACCAGCGCTGTATCATCAGCGAACAACAACTGACTCACTTCCCAAGCTCTCTCATCCCCAACAGACTTCATACTTGCCCCTCTTTCCAAAACTCTCGCATTCACCTCCCTAACAACCCCATCCATAAACAAATTAAACAACCATGGACACATCACACACCCCTGCCGCAAACCTACATTCACTGAGAACCAATCACTTTCCTCTCTTCCTACACGTACACATGCCTTACATCCTCGATAAAAACTTTTCACTGCTTCTAACAACTTGCCTCCCACACCATATATTCTTAATACCTTCCACAGAGCATCTCTATCAACTCTATCATATGCCTTCTCCAGATCCATAAATGCTACATACAAATCCATTTGCTTTTCTAAGTATTTCTCACATACATTCTTCAAAGCAAACACCTGATCCACACATCCTCTACCACTTCTGAAACCACACTGCTCTTCCCCAATCTGATGCTCTGTACATGCCTTCACCCTCTCAATCAATACCCTCCCATATAATTTACCAGGAATACTCAACAAACTTATACCTCTGTAATTTGAGCACTCACTCTTATCCCCTTTGCCTTTGTACAATGGCACTATGCATGCATTCCACCAATCCTCAGGCACCTCACCATGAGTCATACATACATTAAATAACCTTACCAACCAGTCAACAATACAGTCACCCCCTTTTTTAATAAATTCCACTGCAATACCATCCAAACCTGCTGCCTTGCCGGCTTTCATCTTCCGCAAAGCTTTTACTACCTCTTCTCTGTTTACCAAATCATTTTCCCTAACCCTCTCACTTTGCACACCACCTCGACCAAAACACCCTATATCTGCCACTCTATCATCAAACACATTCAACAAACCTTCAAAATACTCACTCCATCTCCTTCTCACATCACCACTACTTGTTATCACCTCCCCATTTGCGCCCTTCACTGAAGTTCCCATTTGCTCCCTTGTCTTACGCACTTTATTTACCTCCTTCCAGAACATCTTTTTATTCTCCCTAAAATTTAATGATACTCTCTCACCCCAACTCTCATTTGCCCTTTTTTTCACCTCTTGCACCTTTCTCTTGACCTCCTGTCTCTTTCTTTTATACATATATATATAATATATATAGGGATAGGGTTTCCCTGGGGATAGGGGAGAAAGAATACTTCCCACGTTTTCCCTGCGTGTCGTAGAAGGCGACTAAAAGGGAAGGGAGGGGGGGCTGGAAATCCTCCCCTCTCGTTTTTTTTTTTTTTCTAATTTTCCAAAAGAAGGAACAGAGGAGCGGGCCAGGTGAGGATATTCCCTCAAAGGCCCAGTCCTCTGTTCTTAACGCTACCTCGCTATCGCGGGAAATGGCGAATAGTATGAAAAAAAAAAAAAAATATATATATATATATATATATATATATATATATAGGGTGGGGGAGGGGCGAAAATCCTGGGAGCATTGAAGAATGAACCATTAAACAATCAGAAAAAAAATAAAATCCTAAAGAAGAAATTCATATATAATAAACTCTTTGAAGAGGAAAAATCAATAAATGCCGTACAGCCAAAGGATGCATAAACATCGGATTACAGAGTTTAAGGTACCATAGCTTTAATTTGCATAATCTACCAAAACATCAATACCATCATATATACACAGAAATTCTGTATATACAAAGGAAACCTTAAGCTATTATACAATATATGAATTACCCAAAACACTGTATTTGAACATTTGCAAATTTTTGACAGAAAGTTTAACTTTCACAGTACAATTGCTGCAATTTCATCTATGGCCATTAAAATTAATCTTTAAAGGTGCTAACAAGTGGTTTCTCCATATTACAAAGAAGTCTATTCTTTTTTATCTTATGGTTTAAAATAATTTGGTTAATGAATGTTAAGTAATAAACAAATGGTAAAACATCTTTATCTTTCTGCAAACAACCTAAATGAAGTTGCTGTAAAAATGCTACACCTTTAACATGATGCTATTGCTGACACATGTACAACTGAAAAAGAATGAAAAGAATATCTCTTGGCAGGGATGATGGTCATAATCATCTATGAAGGCAGCTGAAATCTAATGAATGAATGAACAGCTACTATATAACAGGCACTAAGACATGAATGTATTTTTATAAATAACATTTTACATGTAAAAGTTCCAAAAAATTGCAGTGGCTTGATACCATGTCAGAATCTGAATTTTGGAAAATTCATATTTTGATGACCTAAACTTTAAGTACATACATGTAAATACTATCAAAACTGATCTGATGAGAGCACAAGGACAAAATAATTGTATTTTCTTTAATTAGCAACGAATCTTTTCTTAAATCAAACATCATTCTAATAGCTCAGTCGAACTCAAATCAGGCAATCTTGACATGAAACACTGTGATACTTTGGTAAATTTCAACTATTATATTTTTTTTCGTTTTGCCAAAATTAGGCAGAATTCTTACCCTGCTCCCTCACCCTTCATTTTAAGTCATTCAACATATTTACTTATTTATTATTTATTTTGCTTTGTCACTGTCTCCCGCGTTTGCAAGGTAGCGCAAGGAAACAGACGAAAGAAATGGCCCAACCCACCCTCATGCACAATGTATATACATACACGTCCACACACGCAAATATACATACCCATACATCTCAATGTACACATATATATACACACACAGACACATACATATACACACATGCACACAATTCACACTGTTTGCCTTTATTCATTCCCATCGCCACCTCGCCACACATGGAATAACATCCCCCTCCCCCCTCATGTGTGCGAGGTAGCGCTAGGAAAAGACAACAAAGGCCCCATTCGTTCACACTCAGTCTCTAGCTGTCATGCAATAATGCCCGAAACCACAGCTCCCTTTCCACATCCAGGTCCCACACAACTTTCCATGGTTTACTCCAGACGCTTCACATGCCCTGATTCAATCCATTGACAGCACGTCGACCCCGGTATACCACATCGATCTAATTCACTCTATTCCTTGCCCGCCTTTCACCCTCCTGCATGTTCAGGCCCCAATCACTCAAAATCTTTTTCACTCCATCTTTCCATCTCCAATTTGGTCTCCCACTTCTCCTCGTTCCCTCCACCTCCGACACATATATCCTCTTGGTCAATCTTTCCTCACTCATTCTCTCCATGTGACCAAACCATTTCAAAACACCCTCTTCTGCTCTCTCAACCATGCTCTTTTTATTTCCACACATCTCTCTTACCCTTACATTACTTACTCGATCAAACCACCTCACACCACATATTGTCCTCAAACATTTCATTTCCAGCACATCCACCCTCCTGCGCACAACTCCATCCATAGCCCATGCCTCGCAACCATACAACATTGTTGGAACCACTATTCCTTCAAACATACCCATTTTTGCTTTCCGAGATAATGTTCTCGACTTCCACACATTCTTCAAGGCTCCCAGGATTTTCGCCCCCTCCCCCACCCTATGATTCACTTCCGCTTCCATGATTCCATCCGCTGCCAGATCCACTCCAAGATATCTAAAACACTTTACTTCCTCCAGTTTTTCTCCATTCAAACTTACCTCCCAATTAACTTGACCCTCAACCCTACTGTAACTAATGACCTTGCTCTTATTCACATTTACTCTTAACTTTCTTTTTTCACACACTTTACCAAACTCAGTCACCAGCTTCTGCAGTTTCTCACATGAATCAGCCACCAACGCTGTATCATCAGCGAACAACAACTGACTCACTTCCCAAGCTCTCTCATCCCCAACAGACTTCATACTTGCCCCTCTTTCCAAAAACTCTTGCATTTACCTCCCTAACAACCCCATCCATAAACAAATTAAACAACCATGGAGACATCACACACCCCTGCCACAAATCTACATTCACTGAGAACCAATCACTTTCCTCTCTTCCTACACGTGCACATGCCTTACATCCTCGATAAAAACATATAATCAACATATAATCAATATAATGATACAGTACATCATCATCTATCTTATCTATCATACTTTGTCACTGTCTCCTGCATTAGTGAGGTAGAGCAAGGAAACAGACAAAGGAATGGCTCAACCCACCCACATACACGTTTATACATACACGTCCACACACGCACATATACATACCTATACATTTCAACGTATACTTATATATACATACACATATATACACATGTACATAATTCATACTTACTGCCTTTATTCATTCCCATTGCCACTCCGCCACACATGAAATGACAACCCCCTCCGCCCGCACGCGCATGAGGTAGCACTAGGAAAAGACAACAAAGGCCACATTTGTTCACACTCAGTCTCTAGCTGTTATGTATAATGCACCATAACCACGGCTCCCTTTCCACATCCAGGCCCCACAAAACTTTCTATGGTTTACTGCAGACACTTCACATGCCCTGGTTCAATCCAGACAACATATCAACCGTGGTATACCACATCGTTCCAATTCACTGTATTCCTTGCACGCCTTTCACCCCCCTGCATGTTCAGGCCCCGATCGCTCAAAATCTTTTTCACTCCATCCTTCCACCTCTAATTTGGTCTCCCACTTCTCCTTGTTACCTCCACCTCTGATGCATATATATCAGTATATCATATTCTTCATAAATCATTTGAACACAATTCCCTTTAGTAGACTCTTACCTAATGCATTAGTTTATAACATCTACATATTCAAAAATCTTCAGAAGAAACAGGAGAACTAGGCAAAGGCCTGACCTCTCAATGATCATTAATGATGGTGCTCATTACTAAATATTCAAATATTCAAGATATAAACAAGATATAAACAACAGTAGTTGAGAGAGCAGAAGAGGGTGTTTTGAAATGGTTTGGGCACATGGAGAGAATGAGTGAGGAAAGATTGACCAAGAGGATATATGTGTCGGAGGTGGAGGGAACGAGGAGAAGTGGGAGACCAAATTGGAGGTGGAAAGATGGAGTGAAAAATTTTTTGAGTGATCGGGGCCTGAACATGGAGGAGGGTGAAAGGCGGGCAAGGAATAGAGTGAATTGGATCAATGTGGTATACCGGGGTTGACGTGGTCAGTGGATTGAATCAGGGCATTTGAAGCGTCTGGGATAAACCATGGAAAGTTGTGTGGGGCCTGGATGTGGAAAGGGAGCTGTGGTTTTGGGCATTATTGCATGACAGCTAGAGACTGAGTGTGAACGAATGGGGTCTTTGTTGTCTTTTCCTAGTGCTTCCTCGCACACATGAGGGGGGAGGGGGATGTTATTCCATGTCTGGCGAGGTGGCGATGGAAATGAATAAAGGCAGACAGTGTGAATTGTGTGCATGGGTATATATGTATGTGTCTGTGTGTGTATATATATGTGTACATTGAGATGTATAGGTATGTATATTTGCGTGTGTGGACGTGTATGTATATACATGTGTATGGGGGTGGGTTGGGCCATTTCTTTCGTCTGTTTCCTTGCACTACCTCGCAAACGCAGGAGACAGCGACAAAGCAAAATAAAATAAATAAATAAATCTGGGGCCTGGATGTGGATGGGGAGCTGTGGTTTTGGTGTGTTGCACATGACAGCTGGGGACTGAGGGTGGATGATTGTGGCCTGTTTTGTCTGTTTCCCTGGCACTACCTTGCTGAAGCAGTGGGTAGTAATGCAATTTCCTGTGGGGTGGCGTGGCGTCAGCAATGGATCAAGTCTAGCGGGTGTGAATATGTGCACATGTGTGCGTGTCTATGTCTGTTTATATGTTTGCATGTGTTGATATGTATATGTGCATGTATAGGCCATTCTTCATCTGTTATCTGGTGCTGCCTCGCTGATGCGGGAAGCAGCGATCAAGTACAATAATATATAAATATATATATATATATATATATATGTATGTGTGTATATGTATATATATACATATGGGAGCGGGGGGCTGGAAATCCTCCCCTCTCGATTTTTTTTTAATTTTCCAAAAGAAGGAACAGAGTGGGGCCAGGTGAGGATATTCCAAAAAAGGCCCAGTCCTCTGTTCTTAACGCTACCTCGCGAATGCGGGAAATGGCAAATAGTTTAAAAGAAGAAAGAAGATATATATATATATATATATATATATATATATATATATATATATATATATATATATATATATATATATATATATATCCATTGTTCTCACCTTTTTCCATTCTGTACTCAGTCTCTCCTGGTACTTCCTCACACAAGTCTCATTCCCAAGCTCACTTACTCTCACCACCCTCTTCACCCCAACATTCACTCTTCTTTTCTGAAAACCCATACTAATCTTCACCTTTGCCTCCACAAGATAATGATCAGACATCCCTCCAGTTGCACCTCTCAGCACATTAACATCCAGAAGTCTCTCTTTCGTGCGCCTGTCAATTAACACGTAATCCAATAACGCTCTCTGGCCATCTCTCCTACTTACATAAGTATACTTATGTATATCTCGCTTTTTAAACCAGGTATTCCCAATCATCAGTCCTTTTTCAGCACATAAATCTACAAGCTCTTCACCATTTCCATTTACAACACTGAACACCCCATGTATACCAATTATTCCCTCAACTGCCACATTACTCACCTTTGCATTCAAATCACCCAACACTATAACCCGGTCTCATGCATCAAAACCACTAACACACTCATTCAGCTGCTCCCAAAACACTTGCCTCTCATGATCTTTCTTCTCATGCCCAGGTGCATATGCACCAATAATCACCCATCTCTCTCCATCAACTTTCAGTTTTACCCATATTAATCGAGAATTTACTTTCTTACATTCTATCACATACTTCCACAACTCCTGTTTCAGGAGTACTGCTACTCCTTCCCTTGCTCTTGTCCTCTCACTAACCCCTGACTTTACTCCCAAGACATTCCCAAACCACTCTTCCCCTTTACCTTTGAGCTTCGTTTCACTCAGAGCCAAAACATCCAGGTTCCTTTCCTCAAACATACTACCTATCTCTCCTTTTTTCACATCTTGGTTACATCCACACACATTTAGGCACCCCAATCTGAGCCTTCGAGGAGGATGAGCACTCCCCGCGTGACTCCTTCTTCTGTTTCCCAGAAGTGGGAGTGGGGGAGGAATGGGATGTATTTAGGGAATCAGTGATGGATTGCGCAAAAGATGCTTGTGGCATGAGAAGAGTGAGAGGTGGGTTGATTAGAAAGGGTAGTGAGTGGTGGGATGAAGAAGTAAGAGTATTAGTGAAAGAGAAGAGAGAGGCATTTGGACGATTTTTGCAGGGAAAAAATGCAATTGAGTGGGAGACGTATAAAAGAAAGAGACAGGAGGTCAAGAGAAAGGTGCAAGAGGTGAAAAAAAGGGCAAATGAGAGTTGGGGTGAGAGAGTATCATTAAATTTTAGGGAGAATAAAAAGATGTTCTGGAAGGAGGTAAATAAAGTGCGTAAGACAAGGGAGCAAATGGGAACTTCAGTGAAGGGCGCAAATGGGGAGGTGATAACAAGTAGTGGTGATGTGAGAAGGAGATGGAGTGAGTATTTTGAAGATTTGTTGAATGTGTTTGATGATAGAGTGGCAGATATAGGGTGTTTTGGTCGAGGTGGTGTGCAAAGTACGAGGGTTAGGGAAAATGATTTGGTAAACAGAGAAGATGAAAGCCGGCAAGGCAGCGGGTTTGGATGGTATTGCAGTGGAATTTATTAAAAAAGGGGGTGACTGTATTGTTGACTGGTTGGTAAGGTTATTTAATGTATGTATGACTCACGGTGAGGTGCCTGAGGATTGGCGGAATGCGTGCATAGTGCCATTGTACAAAGGCAAAGGGGATAAGAGTGAGTGCTCAAATTACAGAGGTATAAGTTTGTTGAGTATTCCTGGCAAATTATATGGGAGGGTATTGATTGAGAGGGTGAAGGCATGTACAGAGCATCAGATTGGGGAAGAGCAGTGTGGTTTCAGAAGTGGTAGAGGATGTGTGGATCAGGTGTTTGCTTTGAAGAATGTATGTGAGAAATACTTAGAAAAGCAAATGGATTTGTATGTAGCATTTATGGATCTGGAGAAGGCATATGATAGAGTTGATAGAGATGCTCTGTGGAAGGTATTAAGAATATATGGTGTGGGAGGCAAGTTGTTAGAAGCAGTGAAAAGTTTTTATCGAGGATGTAAGGCATGTGTACGTGTAGGAAGAGAGGAAAGTGATTGGTTCTCAGTGAATGTAGGTTTGCGGCAGGGGTGTGTGATGTCTCCATGGTTGTTTAATTTGTTTATGGATGGGGTTGTTAGGGAGGTGAATGCAAGAGTTTTGGAAAGAGGGGCAAGTATGAAGTCTGTTGGGGATGAGAGAGCTTGGGAAGTGAGTCAGTTGTTGTTCGCTGATGATACAGCGCTGGTGGCTGATTCATGTGAGAAACTGCAGAAGCTGGTGACTGAGTTTGGTAAAGTGTGTGAAAGAAGAAAGTTAAGAGTAAATGTGAATAAGAGCAAGGTTATTAGGTACAGTAGGGTTGAGGGTCAAGTCAATTGGGAGCTGAGTTTGAATGGAGAAAAACTGGAGGAAGTGAAGTGTTTTAGATATCTTGGAGTGGATCTGGCAGTGGATGGAACCATGGAAGCGGAAGTGGATCATAGGGTGGAGGAGGGGGCGAAAATTCTGGGAGCCTTGAAGAATGTGTGGAAGTCGAGAACATTATCTCAGAAAGCAAAAATGGGTATGTTTGAAAGAATAGTGGTTCCAACAATGTTGTATGGTTGCGAGGCGTGGACTATGGATAGAGTTGTGCGCAGGAGGATGGATGTGCTGGAAATGAGATGTTTGAGGACAATGTGTGGTGTGAGGTGGTTTGATCGAGTAAGTAACGTAAGGGTAAGAGAGATGTGTGGAAATAAAAAGAGCGTGGTTGAGATAGCAGAAGAGGGTGTTTTGAAATGGTTTGGTCACATGGAGAGAATGAGTGAGGAAAGATTGACCAAGAGGATATACGTGTCGGAGGTGGAGGGAACGAGGAGAAGAGGGAGACCAAATTGGAGGTGGAAAGATGGAGTGAAAAAGATTTTGTGTGATCAGGGCCTGAACATGCAGGAGGGTGAAAGGAGGGCAAGGAATAGAGTGAATTGGAGCGATGTGGTATACCAGGGTTGACGTGCTGTCAGTGGATTGAATCAAGGCATGTGAAGCGTCTGGGGTAAACCATGGAAAGCTGTGTAGGTATGTATATTTGCGTGTGTGGATGTATGTATATACATGTGTATGGGGGTGGGTTGGGCCATTTCTTTCATCTGTTTCCTTGCGCTACCTCGCAAACGCGGGAGACAGCGACAAAGCAAAAAAGAAAAAAAAAAAAAAAAAATATATATATATATATATATATATATATATATATATATATATATATATATATATATATATATATATTGGGGAGAAAGAATACTTCCCACGTATTCCCTGCGTGTTGTAGAAGCGACTAAAAGGGAAGGGAGCAGGGGGGCTGGAAATCCTCCCCTCTCATTTTTTTTTTTCCCCCCAAATGAAGGAACAGAGAAGGGGCCAGGTGAGGATATTCCCTCAAAGACCCAGTCCTCTGTTCTTAACGCTACCTCACTATCGCGGGAAATGGCGAATAGTGTGAAAGAAAAGATAAACAACAGTATGTTATTCATACATTTTTCCTAGTGATTCACTTTAGAAGGTTCTTAGCATATGAATGGATTAATAATCAACGATATATTTAGGAAAATAAAGGAGAAACTAGCTAAATGAGATGGTACTGTATCTGGATGGGAAGGATATTGAGGTGGGATTGTACTGGTTGGACTCTGTTTCACTGTGTAAAAGAGAAGTATTTGGGGTTGCCAGGCAGCAAATGATTGTTCTGAGTCCTGTTTCATGTCATTTGCAGCCCATCAAATCTTGTAAAGTAGGTAAAACATAATCAAACTCCATAGTTCTTCATGTATTCTGTAAACACTACAGTCCTTCAGAATAATCACTCGATTTCTTTACCATCTCTTCTTTGCCTATTACCACTTCTCCATCTGCTTCCTTCACTGAGAACCCAATTTTTCCTTTTATTTTCTTTACACTATTCACATTCTAAAACAATATTTCACTCACCCTGAAGCTTACTGATATTCTCCCACACCATTTCTCTCTTGCCTACTTTTTCAGCTTCAGCTCAATCCTCTTGATTTCCTGCTGCTTACTCTTGTTTACCTCACAATCACTTGCATCCTTTCCAGCAGATACCATCCACACATCTCTCTTTTCTCTTTCACAAGCAAATCAACTTTCTCACCATACCACTCACTATGCTCTTTAAAATACCCTCTCACCACACCTTTCACATACAGAACTACACACCTGACCTACATATACAAACAGTGACCTTCTACTCCTCATGGGTTTCCCTTGTTCCATTTGCTCTTGCCTGATGACAGTCATCACTCAATCCATCTTGGTACCTCTGCTCACAAACCTCTTTACCAAGGTCACTCACTTTCCACACCTTTTCCCAATCACTATATCCTCTTTTCCTGAGGCAAATACAAACTTTCACACCTGCCTCTACCATGGAATTACCAGCCATTCCATCTGCTTCCTCTGTCAGTAACTTCACATCCTACAACCTCTACTTTGCATGCTTGTTAACAAACACATAATCCAGTAATGCCTACTGACCTCAACCCCACTCATCTATGCATACTTATGCCTGAATCTTTTTTTTTTTTTCAAACAGGTATTCCCAATCACCAATCCCTTTTCAGTACACAGCTCAACGAGCTGTTCCCATTTTCAATGGCGACATTACCCATTCTTGCATCTAAATTGCCCATCATGTGCATTTGATTCCATGCATAAGTTTGCCCGAGCATTCACTATACTCTTCCCAAGTGTTCACTTACTTCCTTACTACTCTCACTACAGGTAGCGTAGAGATGGCAATCACCTATCTCTCAAAGTCTACCTTCATTCTCATCCACATAAGTCTTGAACTCATTTCCTTACACTTTTAAAAACATTCCAACAACTCTTCCTTCATCCTAAGCGTCACACACTCCCTTCTTCACACCCAAACCATTCTTAGCCCTTCATATTCAGTTCAGTTCTACTCAGAGCCAGATCACCTAGGTATATCTCCATAAACATGACACTTACCTCTCCCTTCTTCTCATACAGATTTTGTCAATGCACAATCTAACACCACTGCAGGAACCTTCAAAGAACCATCCTCACTTGGTTATTACCTCTATTCATTTTTTGAAAAGTGACAATACAAGAAATGGAGGGTTTTCATTCCCCTGCTCCCACCCCTATTAGTCATCTCACACTACATGAAGGAGATATATGGGTAATTTTCTTACTCTCATATATTCGGAAATAAAAAATTTATGATTCAGAAAAAAGAACTGAGTTAAATGTGTCAAAGTGCTATGTGCAAGATGGAGAAAAAGTTTACATATACTAAGTTCCAGCAATCTAAATGCATATGAGGCTGAAAATAAGACAGGTAAGTTCTGGTAATTTATCAGTCTACTTTTGCACTCTCAATAACTAATTTCTTGATGTGGCTTTGACATTCAAAACTCTACTTACAGGACAAAGTCTTGAGAACTTTGAATCAAAGGAAAAAAAATGCCACTATCAAAAACTAACCTGACATAAGAGTAATGTTAACTAACCTAATCTTGAAGTAATGAAACCAAACCTCTCCCTACTTAGCAATAATCTAATGTATCATTGAATCTTTACCTCATTTTGGAAAACAGAACTCACAGTAAGCCCCTTGCTGAACTCTGCTTTGTCTACTCAATTACCAAAGCAACTCCTCCTGTCACAATAATACCTAAAGACATCATAAAGAAACCTATAGCAGTCGATCAAAGTACTTTCCAAAATTCTTAATTCACGTAACATGCAAAATGTTTTGTTGGATGTTTAAAAAAAGTTCAACAAGAAAACAACTGTTTCTGCTGACAACAGATTTTTCAAGATGGATTCCCTTGTTCCATTTTGATATAAATTACAACACAGCTACTTGCTTATTTCTCTTGTTCCTCTTATCTTTTCATGCTTTATCACATTTGAAAATATATGTTTTGCAGATGATATTCACTTCAAACTGACCATGTGATGGCTGGCAGCATTAAACTATGATTAGTAATAAAACTGGCAAGTGTTTCTTTGAATATAGGACTCAATTCATGATGATTCCAGTCAAAACCAGCAAAAGCTAAAGCCATGCTGACACTGGACAAAAAACCCAAAATACTGTGGGTATCAGTATTTTTTATTCGTCACCAAAAATAACGAATGGAGTATTTAGAAAAAAGTGCTTCCATTGTCTTTACAAATACTTATACATCACTCCATACCCATTGCCATAGCCTAAAATATATTACATCAGCTATAAAAAATAAAAAGAGCATGGTTGAGAGAGCAGAAGAGGGTGTTTTGATATGGTTTGGGCACATGGAAAGAATGAGTGAGGAAAGATTGACCAAGAGGATATATGTGTCGGAGGTGGAGGGAATGAGAAGTGGGAGACCAAACTGGAGGTGGAAAGATGGAGTGAAAAAGATTTTGAGTGATCGGGGCCTGAACATGCAGGAGGGTGAGAGGCGGGCAAGGAATAGAGTAAATTGGATCGATGTGGTATACCGGGGTCGATGTGCTGTCAATGGATTGAATCAGGGGATGTGAAGCGTCTGGGGTAAACCATGGAAAGTTCTGTGGGGCCTGGATGTGGAAAGGGAGCAGTGGTTTCGGGCATTATTGCATGACAGCTAGAGACTGAGTGTGAACGAATGGGGCCTTTGTTGTCTTTTCCTAGCACTACCTCGCACACATGAGGGGGAGGGGGATGTTATTCCATGTGTGGCGAGGTGGCGATGGGAATGAATAAAGGCAGACAGTGTGAATTGTGTGAATGTGTATATATGTATGTGTCTGTGTGTGTATATATATGTGTACATTGAGATGTATGGGTATGTATATTTGCGTGTGTGGACGTGTATGTATATACATGTGTATGGGGGTGGGTTGGGCCATTTCTTTCGTCTGTCTCCTTGCGCTACCTCGCAAACGTGGGAGACAGCGACAAAGCAAAATAAATAAATAAATAAAAAATGGAAACAAACACAAGCGCTTAAAAAGTAACTGACAATAAATGGGGAAAAAAGTATTGCATCCTAAAGAACTAAAGGGGGTTGAAATATTTTTTTACATACTTCAAGGCATTAAAGGTACCTATATAATTTCTGCACCTTGTATCTTTCTAACTTTGTTCAAATACTGTGAAGCTAAACAATGTACGAGTAAATATATGCAAGACTAAACTTGCACATATTGGTGCTTTTACTGCTTGCCTTAATTACTTGTCTCTGTATATCACAATCATCATTTCAATTTCTCATCACAGAATCATATCTTTACTTAAAGTGGCTGACACAGTCTGAGCTAGCCACACAGTTCAAAAGTTGATTCGTCATCCACCACTCACTTAGAAGTGCTCCCTAACATCTTTATTGATTTGCTT
Source organism: Panulirus ornatus (assembly GCF_036320965.1). Classification (NCBI taxonomy): domain Eukaryota; kingdom Metazoa; phylum Arthropoda; class Malacostraca; order Decapoda; family Palinuridae; genus Panulirus; species Panulirus ornatus. The sequence continues at coordinate 18,845,546 of NC_092228.1, forward strand.
ATAAAGTTTATGCATGTTTTCTCTTAAATTATTCCTGCTTTCTTTAAAGAACAATGAGGAACCCAAATACAAGTTCTTGGATGAGGAAATATTCAGTGAATTGTCCACATTCTACATAAGGCTACACTAGAATAAGCACCATACCACCAGTCTCCTACAGAAATCACTCAAAGAAATTAAATGAACTTTACATGAATATGAGACCCATCCAAAATAAAATTGCTGAACTTTTTTGTTCAGTAAACAGTGAACACATTGATATCATTCGTCTAACATAAACATTTCTGAACACGAAAAATAACAATATGATTAATGAGCACTGAATCTTCCAAACTTTACATAATCGTTGTTTATAGAAGCCCTAGTCAGCCAGCAGATACTGACACTGTCATGCATGAGAGTTTACAACAAGTAATACAGGATAAGAGACTCGATAATTCTTGGAGATTTAATATTCTACAAATCAACTGGCAAACTATCTCAGGTGCAGAGAGTGAATCTGCTTTGTTGAAGACAATTTTCTCTACCAAACTCTCACCGAGCTGACAATGGGAAGAACTATTCTACTTGATTTAGTTCTTGCATCCCAGGAGTTCTTAGTAACTAATATCCATGTTGGAGAATAACAAGGCACAAGTGACCATAACATGGTTAGGTGCAACTTATCAACAGCGACTCCCCTAAAACCAGTACTATTATCCCTAACTTTAAAAGAGCAAATTTTAACGAGTTGCACAGCTCATTAAAGAGTCTCACCCTTGTTAGTTCATGCCCAGAGGAATAATCAGCCTGTTTTGAGCATCAGTTTATGCACCATCAAGTCACAATCATTCCCATGCATAACAGAAAAAACTAAACCAACAAGTGAAAGTTCTTATAAAATATCCCAAGAGAAAATATGAAATGAGTATTGAAAGAGATAGTAATTGGGATCCTAAAAGACTTTATAGATATATCAACAATAAGAAACATATAAGGAGTAGATAAGATGCTTGGTTAACTTGAATGGGGAAACCATTGTGAATGATAAAAGCATAGCAACAACCCTGAACAAGTTTTTCAATGTTGTTTTTACAATAGAAAGCAAGGATAATGAATTTTAAGACTGATAAATAACACTCACTAGATACACAAATTCAACACAGGTTGAAGCCTAATGAAAGCCCAGGTCCTGATCGTTTCTATCCACGAGTGATTAAAAACGTCAAACACGAAACTGCTGGACCACCAACTCTTAATTTCAATAAATCTCTCCTGGATGGAATAGTCCAATAGGACTGGAAATTGGCAGACATCACTCCTATATATATAAATGGAAGCTGCACACTGCATGGTAATTACTGGCCAATAAGTCTCACATAAATTACAAATAAACTTCTGGAGCTGATTATTAGAGATAAGATCATAGCTTATCTGGAAAAATACAGCCTGATCAATAATACACAGCATGGTTTTAGATGATGCAGATCATGCCATACAAACCTCTATGAATTTAATCATACATAATTCAATACCCATGACATGAAGAAAGTAAAAGATATAATATTTCTGGACTTCCAAAAAGCATTCGACAGTCTCCTGTGTTAAATTGATGCACAAAGTCAAGGCCTTGGGGATTACTGGTTGCAATGGAAATCGGACAGAAGCCTGATTATGTGATACGAAGCAGAGAGTCTTAATGAAAGGAAAATCACCACCATGGTCATCTATTACTGGTGGAGTCCCCTAGGGATCCATACTTGGGCCCATACTTTTTCATCATTTATACATATTAACGATACTGATGTTGGGCTAAACAACCTAGTATCCAAATAAGTACATGACATAAAGATTGGAACTGCCATATTACTGATGAAGATTAGATATGACTACAAGAGGATCTAGATAAAATTGCTGAATGGCCTAGAAAATGGCAAATGTCATTTTAATGTCAATATATGTCAGTTGTTACAAGAAAGAAACCTAAACAAAAAATCTGATTATGAAATGATGGGTCACAAGATAAAAGACCCCCCTAAAATGAGAGATCTATGGGTCACTGTCTCAAATAACTTCAAATTCTCCCAGCATTGCGATAAAGCAGCCAAGAATGCAAATAGGATGTTAAGATTAGACCGCACCTCAAACATACAGTACTATTCACCTTCTATGACACACAAGGAATAGGTGGGAAGTATTCTTTCTCCCCTATCCCCAGTGGGTGGGAGACCAAATTGGAGGTGGATGGAAGGAGTGAAAAAGATTCGGAGCGCTCGGAGCCTGAACATACAGGAGGGTAAAAGGCATGCAAGGAATAGAATGAATTAAAATGATGTGGTATACCAGGGTCGACGTGCTGTCAATGGATTGAACCAGGGTATGTGGGGCCTGGATGTGGAAAGGGAGCTGTAGTTTCGGTGCATTACACATGACAACTAGACAGTGTGAATGAATGTGACCTTTGTTGTCTTTTCCTAGTGCTATCTCATGCGTGCATGTGGGGGAAGGGGGGTGCCATTTCATGTGTGGCAGGGTGGTAACAGGAATGGATGAAGGCAGCAAGTATGAATATGTACATGTGTATATATGAATATGCCTATGTATGCACATGTATGTATACGTTGAAATGTATAGGTATGTACATGTGCATGTGTGGGCATTTATGTATATACATGTATATGTGAGTGGGTTAGGCCATTCTTTCGTCTGTTTACTTGCGCTACCTCACTAACACAGGAGACAGCGACTAAGTATAATAAATAATAAAATATTATGTTATCATCATCATACTTGCACCTTTCTCTTGACTTCTTGCCTCATCTTTTATACATCTCCCAGTCATTTGCACTATTTCCCTGCAAAAATCGTCCAACTGCCTCTCTCTTCTCTTTCACTAACAATCTTACTTCTTCATCCCACCACTCACTACCCTTCCTAATCTGCCCACCTCCCACCTTTCTCATGCCACAGGCATCTTTTGCTCAAGCCATCACTGCTTCCCTAACTACATCCCATCCCTGAGGATAGGGGAGAAAGAATACTTCCCACGTATTCCCTGCATGTCGTAAGAATAAGTAAGGTATCCCTCCAAAACAGTTTCAGTGCTAAACAAAACTGATAGGTTCCAAATAAATATTTAAGAAAAGATATATATATATATATAATGACAACAATAAAGTGCAATCTAACCATAACTACCCAGTGTCAGCATAGTTCACCAGTTTACCTGTATATCAAAACTACTATAGCTTTGGATACCGAGTTATTTCATCTTGCATTGAAAGTACAGTATAGTGCCTACAGATGGAAAATGAACGCTAATATAGACTTGATTCCTGGCCTGAGAAACAAATCCTTTGGGAGCTGACTAAAGAATTAAATGTACTTACCTCAGAAACGAGAAGGTTTGGAAGTGATCTAACACAGGTTAAAAAAAGAGGTGTAATCTAAAATAAATATCGAAAATCATTAAAGGTTTTGATAATCTCAATCTAAAGAGCTACTTCAGAACAGATTAATCTGATTTCACTCACAGCGTTAATAAATATACACTTGTGACTGAACATTATCTTAAAAAAGGTGAAGTTCTTTTCTTCAACAGTATTGTTAATACATGGAATGATTTACCAATCGGAGTCTCTAAAAGCAGTACCAGTGATATGTTTACCTTATAATTACCTAATAAATATAAACAAAGAAATACATTTCATTTCAAATCAATGACTGACATTATTTGCACCTCCTTTGCTACATGAAAAGTTTACAGATCTTTCCTCTTTGAAGTGTATCTTTCCACTCCTTCCACAGTAATCCATGAGCTGGTGTCTTCCAGTATTACACACAGCCTGTATGTTGTTGACTGATTTCATTTGGATAAAAGTACCGTTCTGGACATCCACTTATTTGTTACTTAAAAACTATGTTTAATTGATGGCTTTTGATGGGTTTTGCAAGACTTTGACATTCACTTCTCCAGCAAATCCCTACCAAGGTATCCACCCTTGATTCAACAATAATGGGGGACTCCTAATGGGAACCAGATTCATGGGTGGGGAAAATCACTAAAGTAGTAATGTGTGATAGAAATGGTCAAAATCGTTAAAAAGACATAAAAACCACAGAAAAATCAATTTCAAACTAAATCTAACAGAATTCACTGGACAATAGTAATGGTAATAATACCTTCACTTGTATTCATTAGTAGAGGTGAAGTGCTTTAAAAAAAAATGAATACATGAAAACCTCCTCTAACCTTCCTATAAACCAGGATTAATGTTACACATCTTGAATATTCTGGTAGAAATATACCAGGCACCTCAAGCATTGTGCCAACTGCTGGGGAATATAAAGACCAGCATAGTACAGACCATATAGCCATTTGCAACACCCCCCCCCAACCTCCCTGTTTAACAGCAGCCACTCCATCTAGTTCCCATCAGCAGATCACAGTAATGTGTCCCCATATCTATTATAAATTTTCTTTGATATGGATGGATAGGTCAGGTCTTCACAGGTTCTGCTGAGTTTTTAAAATAATTTTACCTACGTTTCCATTAATCAACCCCACATTTTTCTAATGTTCATGATTCACACCTCAATCACCTTATCTGGTATCGTCTAACAACATTAAAGATTATTTATCAATTTCCTCAACTCTGACTATATTTTCAAAACGTTAGTTATGCAGAGGAAAACCACTCATTGTCCTAAGCTAATTTCGACGCGCGGCTAAAACTGGTGATATACCTTCCCTCGTTAGTCTATGTCTGTACATACATGCAAATTGAATGATCACCTTTGACCCATAATTGGATCCAATATTTGGAGAATAGTTTCCTGCTTCTGTCGCTCACTGCCTGTCACAGATGAATCAATCACACATTTGGCCTGTGTCGCCACCACCACACACGCCAACAACAACACCAACTGCTCTAACAACATGTCTGTTTATCAATAAGTTCTCCTTGTTCATATAGGATCACACAACAATTCAATACATTCAAGTCCTTGTGCGTTGTAGAGGTATGTTCTACGTCCTGTTGAATTCTCATCCACTTAGTATCAGGATCAGTCGTTCGGTGTACATATCCGAACACCTGATCCACTAGTAATCCGGATTACGGTGTACATATCCGAACATCTGATCAACTAGTAATCCGGATTGCAATGTTCTATTTACATCCTCAAAACAAAATATATAGGGGGTACGGACCTAACTAATTTTTGTTCATTGACGCTTGCTACATTTTGTGGCTTAAAGACCTTTATGTAGTTATATGTGACAAACGAGCACAAATAATGGCATTGCCATATTTTTCTGGGAAATATGAAACATTTTTTTTCGTGTTTACCAACTCTGGCAAGGGAGGATTCCATAACACTAATAATGTGGTTAACTAGCTCCATATATAGGTACTGGTTTAGTTATGAATATGTAGCTCCTGTAGCACAAGGTTACGCTACTTCCAGTAGCAGGGATATGTGGACTCCTTGACAGAGAGATGTTCTTTGACGAGACTGTGAATATATATATATATATATATATATATATATATATATATATATATATATATATATATATATGAAAGGTAAATCACAATTCATTTGCTCATATGATTTAGTGAAGCTTTACAACGCATAACTTGTTTCGTGGAAACAATCCGACTCAACAGGTGTAAACAAGAGGTGACGAGGCAGATTGTCTCCACCAAACGTGTAAAGCTTCAATGAATCACCTGAAATCCTACTGAATTGCGATTTACCCTTCATGCAAATTTATCAAGGACTACAGTGTTCAAGTTTTTTTTTTTTTTTTCCAAAGAAGGAACAGAGAAGGGGGCCAGGTGAGGATATTCCCTCAAAGGCCCAGTCCTCTGTTCTTAACGCTACCTCGCTATCGCGGGAAATGGCGAATAGTATGAAAAAAAAAAAAAATATATATATATTATATATATAATGATTTGTGCCATTGTACAAAGGCAAAGGGGATAAGAGTGAGTGCTCAAATTACCAGAGGTATAAGTTTGTTGAGTATTTCCCGGTAAATTATATGGGAGGGTATTGATTGAGAGGGTGAAGGCATGTACAGAGCATCAGATTGGGGAAGAGCAGGGGTGGGTTTTAGAAGTGGTAGAGGATGTGTGGATCAGGTGTTTGCTTTGAAGAATGTATGTGAGAAATACTTAGAAAAAGCAAAATTGGATTTGTAGTAGCATTTATGGTCTGGAGAAAAGGGATATGATAGAGTTGATAGAGATGCTCTGTGGAAGGTATTAAGAATTTATGGTGTGGGAGGGAAAGTTGTTAGAAACAGTGAAAAGTTTTTTTTCGAGGATGTAAGGGGATGTGTACGTGTAGGAAGAGAGGAAGTGATTGGTTCTCAGTGAATGTAGGTTTGCGGAGGGGGTGTGATGTCTCCATGGTTGTTTAATTTGTTTATGGATGGGGGTTTTTAGGGAGGTAAATGCAGAGTTTTGGAAAGAGGGGCAAGTATGAAGTTTGTTGGGATGAGGAGAGCTTGGGAAGGAGTCAGTTGTTGTTCGTGATGATAAGCGTGGTGGCGGATTTCATGTGAGAAAACTGCAGAAGCTGGTGACGGAGTTTGGTAAAGGTGTGTGGAAGAAGAAAGTTTAAAAGTAAATGTCAATAAGAGCAAGGTTATTAGGTACAGTAGGGTTTTAGGGTCAAGTCAATTGGGGGGGTGAGTTTGAATGGGAGAGGCTGGAGGAAGTGAAGTGTTTTTAGATATCTGGGAGTGGATCTGTCAGCGGATGGAAACCATGGAAGCGGAAAATGGATCATTTGGGTGGGGGAGGGGGCGAAAAATTTTGGGAGCCTTGAAAAAATGTGTGGAATTCGAGAAATTATCCCGGAAAGCAAAAATGGGTTTGTTTGAAGGAATAGTAGTTCCAACAATGTTGTATGGTTGCGAGGGCGTGGGTATGGATAGAGTTGTGCGTAGGAGGATGGATGGTGGAAATGAGAGTTTGAGGACAATGTGTGGTGTGAGGTGGTTTGATCGAGTAGTAACGTAAGGGTAAGAGAGATGTGTGGAAATAAAAGAGCGTGGTTGAGAGGCAGAAGGAGGGTGTTTTGAAGTGGTTTGGGCACATGGAGAGAAATGAGTGAGGGAAAAATTGACCAAGAGGATATATGTGTCGGAGGTGGAGGGAACGAGGAGAAGAGGGGGACCAAATTGGAGGTGGAAAGATGGAGTGAAAAGGATTCGGAGCGCTCGGAGCCTGAACATACAGGAGGGTAAAAGGCATGCAAGGAATAGAATGAATTAAAATGATGTGGTATACCAGGGTCGACGTGCTGTCAATGGATTGAACCAGGGTATGTGGGGCCTGGATGTGGAAAGGGAGCTGTAGTTTCGGTGCATTACACATGACAACTAGACAGTGTGAATGAATGTGACCTTTGTTGTCTTTTCCTAGTGCTATCTCATGCGTGCATGTGGGGGAAGGGGGGTGCCATTTCATGTGTGGCAGGGTGGTAACAGGAATGGATGAAGGCAGCAAGTATGAATATGTACATGTGTATATATGAATATGCCTATGTATGCACATGTATGTATACGTTGAAATGTATAGGTATGTACATGTGCATGTGTGGGCATTTATGTATATACATGTATATGTGAGTGGGTTAGGCCATTCTTTCGTCTGTTTACTTGCGCTACCTCACTAACACAGGAGACAGCGACTAAGTATAATAAATAATAAAATATTATGTTATCATCATCATACTTGCACCTTTCTCTTGACTTCTTGCCTCATCTTTTATACATCTCCCAGTCATTTGCACTATTTCCCTGCAAAAATCGTCCAACTGCCTCTCTCTTCTCTTTCACTAACAATCTTACTTCTTCATCCCACCACTCACTACCCTTCCTAATCTGCCCACCTCCCACCTTTCTCATGCCACAGGCATCTTTTGCTCAAGCCATCACTGCTTCCCTAACTACATCCCATCCCTGAGGATAGGGGAGAAAGAATACTTCCCACGTATTCCCTGCATGTCGTAAGAATAAGTAAGGTATCCCTCCAAAACAGTTTCAGTGCTAAACAAAACTGATAGGTTCCAAATAAATATTTAAGAAAAGATATATATATATATAATGACAACAATAAAGTGCAATCTAACCATAACTACCCAGTGTCAGCATAGTTCACCAGTTTACCTGTATATCAAAACTACTATAGCTTTGGATACCGAGTTATTTCATCTTGCATTGAAAGTACAGTATAGTGCCTACAGATGGAAAATGAACGCTAATATAGACTTGATTCCTGGCCTGAGAAACAAATCCTTTGGGAGCTGACTAAAGAATTAAATGTACTTACCTCAGAAACGAGAAGGTTTGGAAGTGATCTAACACAGGTTAAAAAAAGAGGTGTAATCTAAAATAAATATCGAAAATCATTAAAGGTTTTGATAATCTCAATCTAAAGAGCTACTTCAGAACAGATTAATCTGATTTCACTCACAGCGTTAATAAATATACACTTGTGACTGAACATTATCTTAAAAAAGGTGAAGTTCTTTTCTTCAACAGTATTGTTAATACATGGAATGATTTACCAATCGGAGTCTCTAAAAGCAGTACCAGTGATATGTTTACCTTATAATTACCTAATAAATATAAACAAAGAAATACATTTCATTTCAAATCAATGACTGACATTATTTGCACCTCCTTTGCTACATGAAAAGTTTACAGATCTTTCCTCTTTGAAGTGTATCTTTCCACTCCTTCCACAGTAATCCATGAGCTGGTGTCTTCCAGTATTACACACAGCCTGTATGTTGTTGACTGATTTCATTTGGATAAAAGTACCGTTCTGGACATCCACTTATTTGTTACTTAAAAACTATGTTTAATTGATGGCTTTTGATGGGTTTTGCAAGACCTTGACATTCACTTCTCCAGCAAATCCCTACCAAGGTATCCACCCTTGATTCAACAATAATGGGGGACTCCTAATGGGAACCAGATTCATGGGTGGGGAAAATCACTAAAGTAGTAATGTGTGATAGAAATGGTCAAAATCGTTAAAAAGACATAAAAACCACAGAAAAATCAATTTCAAACTAAATCTAACAGAATTCACTGGACAATAGTAATGGTAATAATACCTTCACTTGTATTCATTAGTAGAGGTGAAGTGCTTTAAAAAAAAATGAATACATGAAAACCTCCTCTAACCTTCCTATAAACCAGGATTAATGTTACACATCTTGAATATTCTGGTAGAAATATACCAGGCACCTCAAGCATTGTGCCAACTGCTGGGGAATATAAAGACCAGCATAGTACAGACCATATAGCCATTTGCAACACCCCCCCCAACCTCCCTGTTTAACAGCAGCCACTCCATCTAGTTCCCATCAGCAGATCACAGTAATGTGTCCCCATATCTATTATAAATTTTCTTTGATATGGATGGATAGGTCAGGTCTTCACAGGTTCTGCTGAGTTTTTAAAATAATTTTACCTACGTTTCCATTAATCAACCCCACATTTTTCTAATGTTCATGATTCACACCTCAATCACCTTATCTGGTATCGTCTAACAACATTAAAGATTATTTATCAATTTCCTCAACTCTGACTATATTTTCAAAACGTTAGTTATGCAGAGGAAAACCACTCATTGTCCTAAGCTAATTTCGACGCGCGGCTAAAACTGGTGATATACCTTCCCTCGTTAGTCTATGTCTGTACATACATGCAAATTGAATGATCACCTTTGACCCATAATTGGATCCAATATTTGGAGAATAGTTTCCTGCTTCTGTCGCTCACTGCCTGTCACAGATGAATCAATCACACATTTGGCCTGTGTCGCCACCACCACACACGCCAACAACAACACCAACTGCTCTAACAACATGTCTGTTTATCAATAAGTTCTCCTTGTTCATATAGGATCACACAACAATTCAATACATTCAAGTCCTTGTGCGTTGTAGAGGTATGTTCTACGTCCTGTTGAATTCTCATCCACTTAGTATCAGGATCAGTCGTTCGGTGTACATATCCGAACACCTGATCCACTAGTAATCCGGATTACGGTGTACATATCCGAACATCTGATCAACTAGTAATCCGGATTGCAATGTTCTATTTACATCCTCAAAACAAAATATATAGGGGGTACGGACCTAACTAATTTTTGTTCATTGACGCTTGCTACATTTTGTGGCTTAAAGACCTTTATGTAGTTATATGTGACAAACGAGCACAAATAATGGCATTGCCATATTTTTCTGGGAAATATGAAACATTTTTTTTCGTGTTTACCAACTCTGGCAAGGGAGGATTCCATAACACTAATAATGTGGTTAACTAGCTCCATATATAGGTACTGGTTTAGTTATGAATATGTAGCTCCTGTAGCACAAGGTTACGCTACTTCCAGTAGCAGGGATATGTGGACTCCTTGACAGAGAGATGTTCTTTGACGAGACTGTGAATATATATATATATATATATATATATATATATATATATATATATATGAAAGGTAAATCACAATTCATTTGCTCATATGATTTAGTGAAGCTTTACAACGCATAACTTGTTTCGTGGAAACAATCCGACTCAACAGGTGTAAACAAGAGGTGACGAGGCAGATTGTCTCCACCAAACGTGTAAAGCTTCAATGAATCACCTGAAATCCTACTGAATTGCGATTTACCCTTCATGCAAATTTATCAAGGACTACAGTGTTCAAGTTTTTTTTTTTTTTTCCAAAGAAGGAACAGAGAAGGGGGCCAGGTGAGGATATTCCCTCAAAGGCCCAGTCCTCTGTTCTTAACGCTACCTCGCTATCGCGGGAAATGGCGAATAGTATGAAAAAAAAAAAAATATATATATATATATATATATATATGCATAGTGCCATTGTACAAAGGCAAAGGGGATAAGAGTGAGTGCTCAAATTACAGAGGTATAAGTTTGTTGAGTATTCCTGGTAAATTATATGGGAGGGTATTGATTGAGAGGGTGAAGGCATGTACAGAGCATCAGATTGGGGAAGAGCAGTGTGGTTTCAGAAGTGGTAGAGGATGTGTGGATCAGGTGTTTGCTTTGAAGAATGTATGTGAGAAATACTTAGAAAAGCAAATGGATTTGTATGTAGCATTTATGGATCTGGAGAAGGCATATGATAGAGTTGATAGAGATGCTCTGTGGAAGGTATTAAGAATATATGGTGTGGGAGGAAAGTTGTTAGAAGCAGTGAAAAGTTTTTATCGAGGATGTAAGGCATGTGTACGTGTAGGAAGAGAGGAAAGTGATTGGTTCTCAGTGAATGTAGGTTTGCGGCAGGGGTGTGTGATGTCTCCATGGTTGTTTAATTTGTTTATGGATGGGGTTGTTAGGGAGGTAAATGCAAGAGTTTTGGAAAGAGGGGCAAGTATGAAGTCTGTTGGGGATGAGAGAGCTTGGGAAGTGAGTCAGTTGTTGTTCGCTGATGATACAGCGCTGGTGGCGGATTCATGTGAGAAACTGCAGAAGCTGGTGACGGAGTTTGGTAAAGTGTGTGGAAGAAGAAAGTTAAGAGTAAATGTCAATAAGAGCAAGGTTATTAGGTACAGTAGGGTTGAGGGTCAAGTCAATTGGGAGGTGAGTTTGAATGGTGAGAGGCTGGAGGAAGTGAAGTGTTTTAGATATCTGGGAGTGGATCTGTCAGCGGATGGAACCATGGAAGCGGAAGTGGATCATAGGGTGGGGGAGGGGGCGAAAATTTTGGGAGCCTTGAAAAATGTGTGGAATTCGAGAACATTATCCCGGAAAGCAAAAATGGGTATGTTTGAAGGAATAGTAGTTCCAACAATGTTGTATGGTTGCGAGGCGTGGGCTATGGATAGAGTTGTGCGTAGGAGGATGGATGTGCTGGAAATGAGATGTTTGAGGACAATGTGTGGTGTGAGGTGGTTTGATCGAGTAAGTAACGTAAGGGTAAGAGAGATGTGTGGAAATAAAAAGAGCGTGGTTGAGAGAGCAGAAGAGGGTGTTTTGAAGTGGTTTGGGCACATGGAGAGAATGAGTGAGGAAAGATTGACCAAGAGGATATATGTGTCGGAGGTGGAGGGAACGAGGAGAAGAGGGAGACCAAATTGGAGGTGGAAAGATGGAGTGAAAAGGATTTTGTGTGATCGGGGCCTGAACATGCAGGAGGGTGAAAGGAGGGCAAGGAATAGAGTGAATTGGAGCGATGTGGTATACAGGGGTTGACGTGCTGTCAGTGGATTGAATCAAGGCATGTGAAGCGTCTGGGGTAAACCATGGAAAGCTGTGTAGGTATGTATATTTGCGTGTGTGGACGTGTGTATGTACATGTGTATGGGGGGGGTTGGGCCATTTCTTTCGTCTGTTTCCTTGCGCTACCTCGCAAACGCGGGAGACAGCGACAAAGTATAAAAAAAAAAAAAAAAAAAAAAAAAAAAATATATATATATATATATATATATATATATATATATATATATATATATATATATATATATATATATATGATTTCCGGATCCCATAGTTTCTAAAGGAAGGGGAACATTGAGCTAAAGCTGAGACGTGTTATCTCTTTCCTTAATTCAGATGAAACTCGACCAACAAACGAGTTGATTAATATGTATGTACATACGTTACTTACCTTCCTTAGCCAGACATACGGCCATCAGTCATGAGGATCCACGTAATCACACACACACACACACACACACACACACACATATATATATATATATATATATATATATATATATATATATATATATACATATCAAAAGTTTGTATTGCACATACTCCTTTTACCATCCCTACGCAACCATATTTTAACCAATACTTTAGCCCTTTTTCTTGACCAACTATTTGTACTCATACAATAATTCTGGTGTTCCTTCTAACTTTACAATTTTTCCTACCGTTTCAAATTATAAATAATACATGAGTAAAGTTATAAGTGACGGCAGTCAGCACTTGAACTGCTACCATTCCCATAGCACCACGGCTAATTAGAAGGGAGTACATCGTACTCAGGGCCGAGGGTCCAAAACGGGGCCCAAGAAATTACTGGGATCTCAGGAAATGTTTGCATGCATTGAAGACTGGCTTTCCACCCCTCTCTCATCTTCCATGCCCTTTTTTGGCCTTACAGCTCATGGCATGAAACCGACGTGGATAAAAACAGGATGGCCAATGGAGAAGGGAATGGGGCCCGAAAAAAAACTTTGTACTGTATACTTTACACAGACAAGCAAATGGCTATAATTAGAAAATTAAAAAAAAACTTATGTTCTTTAATTCAACCTCATTTTGATTCTGCGTGTTCTTCTTGGTATTCTGGAGTAAGCTGTATATCCAAAAAACAGCTACAAATTTGTCAAAACAAAATTATAAGATTTATTCTAGGAGTAGACCCCAGCAGGGATCACACTGGCCAAGCAGAGAGGGAGAAAGTAAACATGTTAAGTGTAGAGAATAGGGTTCAAGCAAATATAATTGGATCATGTCTTTAACATATACAACAACAGAGGCCCCACATATCTTAAAAGAAAATTTTCATAGGGTAGTTAATAACCAATCAATCAGGACTAGACATAGCGAATTTAACTTTTGTGTAACAAGAGCCAAGGGAAGTGCAGCTCATACCTTCTATCATACAGCTATTAAAGATTGAAATTCATTACCAAATAACATACAACGAATGAATAAAAAAAAAAATTAGATCATCAGTTACGAAATATCTTATTGACAAAGAAAGAATCTCTGAACTAAATGCTTATCTACTGTTCCATCTTGCTACAATAAGTTTGTACAATTGTAGTAGGTTATCCTAGTTGACGCTACTATGTACCTTACAGTGGTGTATTACACATGTGTATACCTTATGGTGGTGTATTACTCATGTGTATACCTTATTGTGGTGTATTACACGTGTGTATACCTTATGGTGGTGTATTACACATGTGTATACCTTATTGTGGTGTATTACACATGTGTATACCTTATTGTGGTGTATTACAAATGTTTATACCTTATTATGGTGTATTACACTTGTGTATACCTTATTGTGGTGTATTACACATGTGTATACCTTATTGTGGTGTATTACACATGTAATACACCACAATAAGGTGTACGTTATTGTGGGGTATTACACATGTGTATACACACATCATAATGTACTAGGGTCCATGAATAAAGTCAATCAATCATCCCCTCTGATAACATGTGTCTCCGAGGCCCTGCAGTGCACCAGACCTCTCTGACGTGAGCCACACCATGATAAGATGTTGCACTGGGTGTTATTATCATCATCATTGCCTCTTGACTCATCCAGTAAGTTCACCCACACAAACAAGTCACTGCGTTTTTAAATAATTTGTATCACCTGTTGTGTACAAATATCGTTCCACCACTTTTTTCGCTCCTTTTTCTTTTTTTTTTTTTTCAAATGAAACACTTACACTATATATTTTCAGAGATTTGTAGACACTTGTTTCTTTTCGCGACGGACACTTTACCGTTGAAATTTATGATGGCATTAACATCATCGCTTTTTTTTTTTCAATTCACCTTCACTTGAGGTGTTAAAGAAATATATTACACTGTCGGATCTGCCCTGCTCCTGGGATGTGCGGAGCCAGGTTATAAACTATCATGACTGGCAGTTTGACCATCCAATCACTGGTTTCGCTGGGTCATTATAGATAAATAAAATTTTTACATGGGTTCTCTCGATTTTCTGTTCAAATCAGTAAAACAGCTTATAACGCTGATACGCATTTTTCGATTGCCTAATACAAGTCATAGAAATTATGACCTCACAGAAGCAGACACCAACAAACGAGTGGGCGGGTCAACGGTCATTTGCCCATTCAGCAGCATGACAGCCAGCTTATACATACTCGGGGTCGCAAGAGGTCATATTGGCAATGCTGCGTCAGCCTGATACAATAAAATAACCAAATTAACTCCTGTAGTTAAAAGCGGCAAAGCTCCGATAACGATTGAGGAGTGTCTTTGCAATCGCTGAAACAGCAAGGAAGGAAATGTGCATAGTGTTTTACACTTCCTGCACCGTACTGTACAGCACTTATTGTCTTTATTTTAGTACATCATACAAAGCTGAATTCTGTTTTACACTTTATGCACTTATTGTCGCTAATTTAGTACATCTTAGGCATGTAATATATGTACGTACACACTTCCGTTTTAGGCAAATTGTGACAGGGTGAGAAATGCCAAGAATTTGAGAACATTTCTTCCCAATCGTTACCTCTAAACTGAGGGTCAAACACCATCACCTGTTAACCAAACAGCCTATCATGAACTGACAACCAATGGGTACGGCTCCACCCACAGTTGCCAGTAACAGAGAAATCAAAACATATCTATAATCTTCGGGAGTTTTTTAATCTTTGTCAGGAAAAATATTTTCCGTAAAATTATTTGAAAAAAAAGTGCAGGTTAATGATTAAAATGATAATGCACAAGCCTATACCTATACAGTATACAACAGACAATACTCCTGGAAGAGAATTAATGTCAAAAGCAATTCAGAACATCTCTCCAAATTTATCAATCCGATTTCATATTGTTTCATTAATGATGACAATACCAATGCACGACAGTTCATATCATGTATTGAATGCCAAGGTATATAATTCATGGGAGAATGGTTAGTTGTTAACTTTTTATATGAATCATCACCAAGCGAACTACTATATACCTCAGAGTGGGGTGCCTAAATGTGTGTGGATGTAACCAAGATGTGAAAAAAGGAGAGATAGGTAGTATGTTTGAGGAAAGGAACCTGGATGTTTTGGCTCTGAGTGAAACGAAGCTCAAGGGTAAAGGGGAAGAGTGGTTTGGGAATGTCTGGGGAGTAAAGTCAGGGGTTAGTGAGAGGACAAGAGCAAGGGAAGGAGTAGCAATACTACTGAAACAGGAGTTGTGGGAGTATGTGATAGAATGTAAGAAAGTAAATTCTCGATTAATATGGGTAAAACTGAAAGTTGATGGAGAGAGGTGCACATGCACCTGGGCATGAGAAGAAAGATCATGAGAGGCAAGTGTTTTGGGAGCAGCTGAATGAGTGTGTTAGTGGTTTTGATGCACGAGACCGGGTTATAGTGATGGGTGATTTGAATGCAAAGGTGAGTAATGTGGCAGTTGAGGGAATAATTGGTATACATGGGGTGTTCAGTGTTGTAAATGGAAATGGTGAAGAGCTTGTAGATTTATGTGCTGAAAAAGGACTGATGATTGGGAATACCTGGTTTAAAAAGCGAGATATACATAAGTATACTTATGTAAGTAGGAGAGATGGCCAGAGAGCGTTATTGGATTACGTGTTAATTGACAGGCGTGCGAAAGAGAGACTTTTGGATGTTAATGTGCTGAGAGGTGCAACTGGAGGGATGTCTGATCATTATCTTGTGGAGGCTAAGGTGAAGATTTGTATGGGTTTTCAGAAAAGAAGAGTGAATGTTGGGGTGAAGAGGGTGGTGAGAGTAAGTGAGCTTGGGAAGGAGACCTGTGTGAGGAAGTACCAGGAGAGACTGAGTACAGAATGGAAAAAGGTGAGAACAATGGAAGTAAGGGGAGTGGGGGAGGAATGGAATGTATTTAGGGAATCAGTGATGGATTGCGCAAAAGATGCTTGTGGCATGTGAAGAGTGGGAGGTGGGTTGATTAGAAAGGGTAGTGAGTGGTGGGATGAAGAAGTAAGAGTATTAGTGAAAGAGAAGAGAGAGGCATTTGGACGATTTTTGCAGGGAAAAAATGCAATTGAGTGGGAGATGTATAAAAGAAAGAGACAGGAGGTCAAGAGAAAGGTGCAGAGGTGAAAAAAAGGGCAAATGAGAGTTGGGGTGAGAGAGTATCATTAAATTTTAGGGAGAATAAAAAGATGTTCTGGAAGGAGGTAAATAAAGTGCGTAAGACAAGGGAGCAAATGGGAACTTCAGTGAAGGGCGCAAATGGGGAGGTGATAACAAGTAGTGGTGATGTGAGAAGGAGATGGAGTGAGTATTTTGAAGGTTTGTTGAATGTGTTTGATGATAGAGTGGCAGATATAGGGTGTTTTGGTCGAGGTGGTGTGCAAAGTGAGAGGGTTAGGGAAAATGATTTGGTAAACAGAGAAGAGGTAGTGAAAGCTTTGCGGAAGATGAAAGCCGGCAAGGCAGCAGGTTTGGATGGTATTGCAGTGGAATTTATTAAAAAAGGGGGTGACTGTATTGTTGACTGGTTGGTAAGGTTATTTAATGTATGTATGACTCATGGTGAGGTGCCTGAGGATTGGCGGAATGCGTGCATAGTGCCATTGTACAAAGGCAAAGGGGATAAGAGTGAGTGCTCAAATTACAGAGGTATAAGTTTGTTGAGTATTCCTGGTAAATTATATGGGAGGGTATTGATTGAGAGGGTGAAGGCATGTACAGAGCATCAGATTGGGGAAGAGCAGTGTGGTTTCAGAAGTGGTAGAGGATGTGTGGATCAGGTGTTTGCTTTGAAGAATGTATGTGAGAAATACTTAGAAAAGCAAATGGATTTGTATGTAGCATTTATGGATCTGGAGAAGGCATATGATAGAGTTGATAGAGATGCTCTGTGGAAGGTATTAAGAATATATGGTGTGGGAGTAAAGTTGTTAGAAGCAGTGAAAAGTTTTTATCGAGGATGTAAGGCATGTGTACGTGTAGGAAGAAAGGAAAGTGATTGGTTCTCAGTGAATGTAGGTTTGCGGCAGGGGCGTGTGATGTCTCCATGGTTGTTTAATTTGTTTATAGATGGGGTTGTTAGGGAGGTAAATGCAAGAGTTTTGGAAAGAGGGGCAAGTATGAAGTCTGTTGGGGATGAGAGAGCTTGGGAAGTGAGTCAGTTGTTGTTCGCTGATGATACAGCGCTGGTGGCTGATTCATGTTAGAAACTGCAGAAGCTGGTGACTGAGTTTGGTAAAGTGTGTGAAAGAAGAAAGTTAAGAGTAAATGTGAATAAGAGCAAGGTTATTAGGTACAGTAGGGTTGAGGGTCAAGTCAATTGGGAGGTGAGTTTGAATGGAGAAAAACTGGAGGAAGTGAAGTGTTTTAGATATCTGGGAGTGGATCTGGCAGCGGATGGAACCATGGAAGCGGAAGTGGATCATAGGGTGGGGGAGGGGGCGAAAATTCTGGGGGCCTTGAAGAATGTGTGGAAGTCGAGAACATTATCTCGGAAAGCAAAAATGGGTATGTTTGAAGGAATAGTGGTTCCAACAATGTTGTATGGTTGCGAGGCGTGGGCTATGGATAGAGTTGTGCGCAGGAGGATGGATGCGCTGGAAATGAGATGTTTGAGGACAATGTGTGGTGTGAGGTGGTTTGATCGAGTGAGTAACGTAAGGGTAAGAGAGATGTGTGGAAATAAAGAGAGCGTGGTTGAGAGAGCAGAAGAGGGTGTTTTGAAGTGGTTTGGGCACATGGAGAGAATGAGTGAGGAAAGATTGACCAAGAGGATATATGTGTCGGAGGTGGAGGGAACGAGGAGAAGAGGGAGACCAAATTGGAGGTGGAAAGATGGAGTGAAAAAGATTTTGTGTGATCGGGGCCTGAACATGCAGGAGGGTGAAAGGAGGGCAAGGAATAGAGTGAATTGGAGCGATGTGGTATACCGGGGTTGACGTGCTGTCAGTGGATTGAATCAAGGCATGTGAAGCGTCTGGGGTAAACCATGGAAAGCTGTGTAGGTATGTATATTTGCGTGTGTGGACGTATGTATATACATGTGTATGGGGGGGGGGGGGTTGGGCCATTTCTTTCGTCTGTTTCCTTGCGCTACCTCGCAAACGCGGGAGACAGCGACAAAGTATAATAAAAAAAATAATAATATATAAAGAAGAATATGATTATGAATTACGCAAGTGTTCTTTGATGAATGAAAATGAAGGGCTATTCTATGTATATAGTTCTTTGGGCTGGATAGACAACACTAGTATTACAGCTCATAATCTGCACATTACATACAGTTCAAAATTATATCGGACAGTTGCTATTTATTTACATATGCATTACGGAATAATAGCTGCAAGGAGCCACATAGTTTACTAGTAGCAATTTTGATAAAGGAGACATTTATGGTCATCTTCAAAAACGGGACATTATCACGTTATCTTAAAATTCGGGATTGTCCTGCCAACATCTGGACTTTTAGTTACTCCTCTTTAAATTGACCACAGAGTAAACCTGTCATCAATGTCCTACCCATTATTTCCCGATTATACCTCTTCGCAACCATTTTCTGATCCTTTTTTTTTTTTTTTTACACAGGTTTCGACATCAGTTTCCTTCCCCAGATGTCAGCAATAGCCTATTTATCTACAGCTTCTAGTGCACTAGCCACACTGGCGCCACAAATACCACCATCAACACCTTCACCTTCCCAGCACTAGATGTCCAACAGAGGTCCATAAGAACGGCCCTTCTCATAGAAAGGGTCAATTCATCTATTTAATGGAATAATCACATCAATTTTGACCCGCCACCGCCAAACATCAAGTATGGGCGTCGTGAGGTGATCCTACACTTGCTAACCTACGGTTCGGCCACTAAGCTCGTTTCTCTTGGAATGAGTAGGTCAGGTGAGGTCACATGGCGTGACCTGCCCCACCATCAAGGCGCCATCAGTAAGGTGGACAATCTGTGCAGCAACAATGGGTCGCTACACAGTCTACTCTACAGGGAAAGGGGGTCGGAGGTGTAATACTGTAGCGACACTGCTTAGTTCTGATTTTTTTTTTTCTTAACATGGCTTTGTTTAGCGCTTGTGAAGCAACTTGTAACTACATCCTCTCCCTTTCCACTTATCCCAAACTTGTACCAGTTCCTATGATCTGTTTCCCTCACCGGTCTTTACACTGCCAAGCTATTAGACAAACATAAGCTAGAATCATAACATGGGAGTACTTTATCCACCATTGATAGACAACACAGCCCCAGCAAATTGTTAGATATGAGCCCATCATAAAACCTAGATATTTGTTCCGTAGCAAGCGTTACCGACGTAGAAAATTAAAAGCAGGAAAAAATATCATTTTAGGTGTCGCAAGAAGAGGTAGGACTAACAAATGTAGGTAACAGAATATCCGACTTCGTTATGAACACATGAAGAGGATAGCACCATTCAGGTACTAACACTGTTATTTGATTTAGAACCAAAAAAGACGAAGACCGCTTAGAAAACCAAGAATGTTTATGGAAATTAGATTTCTGTTGTCAAGAAAGTTGGACCATGAAAAATAAGCATAAATCCTGTTTGAAGATTTTGGTGCACATATCAACCAACAGCAATAATCTACAACAGAGGAGAGAAGTGATAAGTGAGTGTTATCAGCTACGTAACTTTGATTTCCTGGCTCATTTTAAGGAAAATTGAAGTTACACTTAAGTTCGGTGAGCAACGCCATGCGTCGTGGAGACATGCGACCAGCAAGGTGTAACAAGTGGATGGAACTGGTACATATTTGATTGTAGGTGACATGTCTGTACATGGAGTACATGTACAGACACTTTTCCAAACTGTGAGATTTCTAATGTCACACACGGCTTCCAGTAATAATGCAATGTATTAACTGCAGTCTGTGTGTATGTGTCTAGGTGTTTGAATGAGGGGGGGGGGGGGGTTATTAATGTAGATGTACATAGTTGATTTTCTAAATACGAAGACAAAAAATCAAATTAATAATTTTTCTGCTCAATGATATAGTTTGAAATGCCTCGAAAATGGAGGCATTTTTAGAAGTGGTAAGTGGTCAGGTTGAAGCAAAGCGGGAATATCAAAATGGTTCAATTTTAATCCATCTCATACACATTTTGTTCCCTTCATCACATCATGAACTGTTCATGGATAGAGGGAAGACGAACACGTCCCTCGCTTTTGAAAATCGTGTACAATATTCATATTCCTGCCATTTAAAGTCCGAATGATGTTTGCTATCTCTGAAAGCTGTGATGGAAGCCATCACCTTACAAAAAAAGGGGGAGGGGGGATTACTTTATATAAGGTTGTTGATATAAGGAAAAAAACGCCATGATGATATGGTGAAATAATATCATATATGAGAACCAAAAGTCAATTGGATTTCATCTCATAACCAGTGGAAACGTTAATACTGGAAAATACGATGTGAAAAATAGGAATACACATACAGCTTGCTAGAACTGACTATTTCAAATAGAAAATGGCTAAAATGGTGGTTTACCAATTAGGAACTTTCGAATTATCCCAAGAGAGATGTGGTAGCCCCTTTGTCTCTGCAATGCCATAATCTAGACAAAAAGTTCGTGCTTACACTTTATATATTGATGTTGCTTTATGCTTGAAATATTAAGTGTGTGAGGTTCTTACACCGGCGTGACAGTATGACATGATGTGTGAATGCGAGTCCAATGGCTAAGAAGTGACAGGTCTTGATTCTAGTGTTTCTACACATGTTCACCTATTACGTTCACATTATGAGGATGTCTGGGAAAAGGCTCTCGGCACTATATATTCATGTATCAAAGTCTTTAGAAATAATGAAGAAACCTTTACAGTAACAACTGATAATCCCCTTTTCAGCTGGTTCTATTTCTGAAGTGGGTAGCTGGTTAGAGTCGGGGAAGATGGGCTGGCGACGAGATGGGGCTAAAAATACTCTTAAAACTGTATACTTGGGCAGTGCCTCCGCCAGTGCACCAGCAGGTAAGTGTTGTGAAATATCCCAACTTGTTTTACAGGAATAACAATCCTGTTGTGTCAAGATTGCATAAAAAAAAGGCAAATGGTTAAGTATTTCACCGCGATGGAAAATTGAACCACCTTTGTTAAATCGCATTTGAAGTGCATGACTCAAGAACATGTAATGTTGTATACTGTTGGTGTTGTCAAGGAAAAAGGCTTTATCTACAACTTCCAGGTTATCTACAACTTCCACGGTACACGTTCACTTGATGTTTGAGAATATCACAGGTTTAAGTTGTGATGAAATTTAGTTTAATACCTGTATACGACTTTGCTACCTCGCGGTGCCTCGTTGTGCAGTTGAAATTGAATGCAAGCGAGAAATTTTTCTTTATATATTTCAATATTGCCTCTAACGATATGAATTTGGAAATGTAATATGAAACTCATAAGACTCCCCTCTTCTGTTACATAAATCCTAATAACAGCCATAGTTTTTCGTAGAATAGATAACCCAAGCAATTGCACATTTTGGGAGCCTTATTGAAAGTATTGTTTCTAAATACGTTTTGTTGATAATACCGAAACTGAGAAAGTCATGCTATAGGGGGTATTTTTTTTTCATTTTGTTACTTTTTAAACTATTTCTGGCGAGGGAATAAGTTGGTTAGATACGGTAGGGCGCATGTTTTACGGAGAAATCCAGAGATGTACAGTATGAAGATATGAAGCATAGTATTTTGTTCAGATTCTGAGGAAGAAATGTCAAGTTTAAGATAACTGTAATACTTCTGTTTAGGGAAATAAACTTTGTTGGCAATAGATGAATACATTCAATGTAGCCCAAGCACCAATGATTTAGCCCATATGAATTATTTTTTTTGTAAAATTTTCATTGGATCTTCTTTACATTACTAAAGCAACACACTTTCACCAATTATTCTCATACAATTAGAAATTTTGACATTTGCATGCAAACAACTGCATTAAGTTACATGTATACTTATAAGTCTTTTTAACACCATTAATTCCATTTCCGTATACCTGTACAAGGGGTGGATCAGATGCATACATTCTCTCAGTTCACTTGTGTATCCTCAGTTGGTATCCGATGTATGAAGTTGAAACACAAATTTTCATGGTAATACATATAACTTTTACTCTTTCACTTTGCTTTTATGGTTGATTTGTTGAGGCTAAATTCTCCATTTACACCACCCCTACATGCAAACATTTCCATTGCATTCAGTCATAAGTCATTCCTCTAGTGTCTTCCTCTAATTAGTTCTCCCATTTCATCTATCTATGTCTCATTCTCTCTCTCTAACTTGTTTACACTTTCCTGCTACAGTGAAGTAGTGCCAGGAAAAGCTGAAGAAAGGTCTCTTTCACTCATATCTAATCTCAAATGCTATCATGTGCAACACACTGACATTACAACCCCTTATCTACTACCATGCCCCATAGAACTTTCTGTATTTTCCTGTGGCTGATTCAAATGCCCTGGTTCAATCCATTTACAGCATGTCACCCTCTGTGTAAAAAATTGCTCCAGTTCACTCTATCCCATGCATGCCTTTCACCATCCTGCATGTTCAGGTCCCAAGCACTCAAAAAATTTTTCAATCAATCCGTCCATCTCCAATTTGGTCTATCCCTCCTCCAATTCTGACACACATATCGTCTTTGTCAACCTCTCGTCATTCATTCTCTATCCCTCCTCCAATTCTGACACATATATCATCTTTGTCAACCTCTCGTCATTCATTCTCTCCATATGTCCAAACAATTTCAGAACATAATCTTCAGCTTTCTCAGTCACACTCTTTTTATTACACCTTTCACTTACCCTTCATCTTATATGGTTTACCTCTTTATCTTTTACTGTACCTTCATCTGTATAAATATTATCAATATTTTCTTGACTATCTGTTATCTGCCATACATTCTGCTTGACTGTTACATTCCAGAAAACTTTCCTCTGTGTACCTTTAGAAGGATGCTTTCACTCTTATCCTTCTGCCTTCCTCATAATTTAATCTTTAAAATCTAATTCCAAATGTACATTATAAAAGTATAAATGTAAGCTTTCATATTTGAATATGTCCCACCCTACATAAAATTGAATTTCACATCTTTACACTTAGAGTTGGTATAAGTACTCCATCATGCAAATGTCTTAAATGCAATGCTTATATCTTTCCATTCACCAGAACTCTCAGTACACCTTCAGTATTTTCCCTAACACTGTTACTAAACTTCACGTTAAAATACCTACCCCTCCAGTTCTTCACTATTCAGGCTGCCATTGCTCTGTATCATTCCATCTCTATCAAAAGCCAATATCTTACCTTACCTCCTATTTTCATTCAGCATCCCACTCCCATATACATCTTCAGAGCAACTTGCAATTCTGCTCACATCTTATGTAGTTCAACTAATTGGACTGTATCATTTGCACACAACAACTCTGGTAACTTTCATTTTATTTTGCCACTGTTCAGCAGTAGCTTTGCTACCCCAACTCACTTTATCTCAGTATTTATAGAGGAGGCTGCTTGTACAATAGTCCATCACTATGTCCAAGTCAAAGTGACACTTTAAGGTGCTTCACAGTCTTGACTACTTTGGGCTTCTGGTACACCTTGCCTATCACTGATGCTCACGTACCAATATCCCAACATACCTTTTTTTTATTCCTAACTGATAATGCACTCTTTTGCAACCATGCAAGTAGGGTTAGATGTAATCAAAAACATTTCACAAGTAAACCAGCAGGGGTGTTACATGTATTTCGTTACTGGTAGTAATTTACTTGGTCAATAATTGTTTCTTCTTTGCAAGCTTATCACCGTAGGGATGGCACACAGGTTATCATGTGGCTTATATCTATACTATATGGTAACTCATGGTTACATGCCAGTTATAGTATGAATAACTTGATATGTACCGGATACTTACCTTGTTAATGAGATTAGTTTTTGAGTTTTGATTTATACCTTGAGTTATTATGCACTACAATCTGAGAGATATATGGACTTTTAGCTGGCTCATATCAATATTAACCACCTTTTTTGAATATCAAAAATGAAATTAAAATCTGTTAAAGAGTACATTGCTGAACTAAGACATTGTCTGTAACATGAATGCATTTTTTTTTATATTTCATGAAAATTGTGTAAACAAAGGTGTTAAACTACTCAAGTTTTTTACTCTATAAACTATTATCATTCCACGAGGAGTATCTGAGGAAGAATGGCTGAAACAGTAGCATTACCTGAGCAAGTGTCTGCACAAGCCTATATGAAGAACCTCATGGTAGATGCAGATGAAGATGATGATGTAAGGCTTCATTTGGCTGCTCTCTGTGGAGATTGTGAGGGTCTGAGGCAGATCCTGGCTGAACCTCAAAGCGAGCGGTGGCTGGACTATCGTGTCCGACCTTACATGTCACCCTCACTAAGACTAGGAGTTTCAGGTGAGTTCCTGAACAAAAAGAGGGATTTACATAGTAAGGTTTTGTTACTTTTTCTCCCATATTCCAATTTCATACTATTGAAAATAAAGCCAGATGTGTTAAACTGAATTTTAATATTGCTTCAGTTAAATATTTGTTAACTAGAAACTTTTATGTTTTTTGACATATTTTTTTTAAAGCTTCTCATTATCTAAATGAAAAGATTTTTGAATTTTGGAAATTTATGTTAAAGTCAAACAAGAAAGCTTTTCTGGAAAGGTGGGCAGTATGAATAGTAATAGCAACAGGGAGATTGGGTGTCTCTGTTCAAAAGACAGTATTTCTGTGGAACAAAATATATCATGTGATAAACAGACAATGATTGAGTTAATAAATGATCATATAGAATTACAGTTATTGGCCAAGTACTGCCTCTCCAGTGCCAAGGTAGTTGGTCAAACTTCTAGCTTAGCTATAATCACATTGGTCATTTTAGGTACAGCATGTTCTTGATATTGGGAAAAGTCTGTTCTTTCTTACATAATATTCAAATTGATCTTTCCATTTATTTAGGCAGTGTTGTCTGCTGTATTTTATGTAATGTCTGTCAGAGTGAAGGTGATACCTGACATTAGCGTCAGAATCACATTTTGGTATACAGTAGCTATGATAAATAAAGTGTATAAGTTCAAATATACCTCACACCCTTTATTAGATTTTGCTTTCGTAAGCCCTTGTAGATGATAATCCCAGTGCACAGTCATGATTGATGTTGTTGGCAACTATCATGATTCTTTCAATATTTATGCTCAGTGTAAGATTCTTATATTGAAAATATAGCCTCACTGTATTCAAATATGGCAGATGATAAGTTAAAGAAGAAATACAATAGAAAAGGGAGAAAATATTAACTTCAAAAGGGATAAATGGATACACTGAATGAACTATGTATGGCTAAAGGTACTTAGAAGAGTATGCTGGGAGACTTTTTATCAAGTGTGAGAGAAATGTTCTGAGCATGAGTGTTGTGTTTTGGGAGACATTTGTCTCACCTGATCAGTTTGTGCAAAGTGAAAAAAATTAAGTACTATTAGTAATGCAAAAGTCTGCATTTACCTTATCATATTGGGCAAAATGATATATGTAAGTGAACTGAGTGGTTGTTTAAGTGATCTTTTAAACAACAAACATGACATAAACAAAACAAGAACCAGTCATAGCTTTTTGGTGAAAGAATATGAAAAAATAAAGACACAAGAAGGGTAAACAAATAAAAATAAGGAAGATTAACTTATGCTCCTAGGATGTTTGTACCTCTGAAAGGAGAGAGATATCAGGAGGATGAGATTTCCATAGTTTGCTGTGCAAGGAGAGAATGAGGGATCATAATGGTTAATTTTCTTGTGGCCATTTACCGTACGAAATTATGGGAAGGTGCAACTACTAGTGCTGCAAGTCCAAATCATAGGGGCTGAAATATATACGACAACTCATGAAACCAGCAGGCAAAACTATACCAACAGAAGTAGGAGAACAAAGAAATACTGTGGTTTCACTATTTGTGTTTTACAGGGAGCCTTATCCCTTAACCTTATATATAAAATTACCATGTCTTTACTCTGATGTGAGTATGGATACACAAACTCACACCAGCCTAAACCAGATACCCAGTTATTGACTGGCTTTAAGGGAAGATTAAACACCTGAGTTGGGTGTAGGCCAATCAGATCCTACAACATATTCTCGTGTGCATCTCCCAGTCACTCACACTCCTTCCCTGCAAGTACCACCTATACACCTCTCTATTCTCTTTCAGTAGCAACTTTACTTTGTCAATCCACCACTCACTACCCTTTATCACCTATCCACCTCCCACCGACATGCTTTTCTCACATATGCCAGCACTGCTTACGTAAATACCTCCCAATCCTCATCTGTGCCCTGAACTTCGTTTATTCTCACCTTTTCCCATTCTGCACTCAATCCCTCCTGGTATTTCTTCACACAAATGTCCTTTCCAAGCTCACTAATATTCACTGCTGTGTTCTCACCCATATCATATCCTCTTTTCTGAAAACCCCTACAAATCTTCACCTTCACATCCACCAGGTAATCCCTCTGGCTGCTCCTCTCAGAACATTCATGTCCAAGAATCTCTCTTTTGCATACCTATCAATTAGTATGAAATCTTATAATGCCCACTTATCATCTTTCATACTCACCCACACATACAGTACTTCTGTATGGCCCTCTTTTTAAATCAGGTCTTACCAATCACCGGTCCTTTTTCACTACATAATTCCACAGGCTGTTCACCATTTTCATTCACCACAATTAATACCCCTGGCTTACTAGCTATATCCTCAACTTCCACATTGCTCAATTTCACATTTAAAAAACTGATTACTATATTCGGTCTCTTGCATCAAAACTGCTGCCAAACTCACTCAGATGCTCCCTGAACTCTCACCTCTCATCATCTTTCTTATTGAGACCAAGTGCGTAAGCACTAATAATCACCTATCTCTCATAATCCACTTCAGTTTTACCCACATCAGTCTAGAGCTCACCTTCATACACTTATTCACACATTCCCAAAACAACTGCCTCAGAAGTAATAGTATCCCTTAAGCTCTTGCCTGCTCACTAAACCCTGACATTACCCCTTAAACAATCCCAACAATTCTTCCTCCTTACCCATGAGCTTTGTTTCACTCAGAGCTAGATTATCCAGTTTCCTTTCCTCAAATGTACTACCTAGCTCTCCTTTACTATCATCTTAGTGACATCCTTACACATTGAGAAATCCTGGCCTGAGCCTTTAAGGAGGATGAGCACTCCTTACACTTTTTCTCGTGTTCCATCTTTTAGAGACTGAAATACAAGAAGGGAAGCATTACCAGCCCTACTCTCCTGCCCCTACATTTTCCTTCTATAGCACACGGAATATGTAGGCAGAATTTTTCTCTCCTATCCCCACAGATAATGAAATCCTGGAGAAAAATAGAATTTTTAGGAAGTAGGTTAGCAGTGCTAGAAATACAAGAGAACAGATGGGAACATTGGTGAAGGGGACAAATGGGGAATTGGTAACAGATAGTGATGAGGTGAAGAGGTGATATAGTGAGTACTGTACATTGGAGGACAGTTGAATGAGCTTGACCAAATGGTGGTAGATGTAGGGTTTTTGGGACAGGGTTGTATGTAAAGTGCAAAAGTCATGACAAGACAATTGGTGAAAAGAGAAGAGGTGGTGAAAGCCTTACATAAGATGAAATGTGGCATGATGACAGGGAAGAATGGTATCGCTATTGAATTTCTTAAAACAAGGGGGTAACTATGCTGTTTACTGGTTAGTTAAGACTTTCACAGTATGTATGTATGTATGTTCAAATTACAGAGGTATTCGTTTAAGTGTACTTGGTAGGCTATATGAACAAGTGAGGGATTGTGACATGCACAGATCATCAGATGGGAATGAGCAATGTGGTCTTCCTGCTGAACCTAATGACCTTGCTTTTATTCACATTTGCTCTCAACATTCTCTTTTCACACTTTTTTCTGAACTCAGTCACCAACTTCTGCAATTTCACACTCAAATCAGCCACCGGTGCTGTATTACCATTTTTTCTTAGCACACTCATATTCACAAAATATATTTTTTCTAAAGCAACTCTTTATCAGATAATGAATGGGGTCATAAGCTCTCCACAACCTAATAGCTCACATAGCTTCCTTTGGAAGGATTATTTTGAAATTTGGATTCCTTAAATGCCTAGTAAAAATCTACACCATTTTTATTTTTGTCTCAGCATTCTACTGAAAAAAAATAAATCCACAAATACTTGATTTTAATGAATCCATGCGTTCTCATTATAGAAACTGAAATTCTGACCTGTGACAATCTATTTTTTTATTTTTTGACAAGATTTACTGTATATTGTGAATGTGAGTACACTGAGTAATATAATGAGAGAAATAATACTAATTTAATAAATAAGTCAGAGCAAAATATAGAGTATCATGTGTGAGTCAAGTGATCTGTATGAGATGTGTCATCTATCATCCCCTCTCACTCTCCCACACCTCTGTTAACATGTATATATTTATGATAATAATCAATTTGTGAAGCTTTTATTGGTCTCATGCCATTTTTTTCTTTTTACATGATTGCTCTATAACGCTATGTAAACCAAATGGTAAATATTCTTACTACGCTATTATAAAGTAATTATATTGAGGTAATTGCTACTGCCATATTAAAGAATCTGTGAAGTTTTTCATCCTGCACTTTTTACATACCTTAGTTCATGATTTTTCTATATGTATGCACCAGACAGTAAATCTTATAACAACCTTATCATTAAAAGGCAAACGTATTGATGTAATTACACATGCCATTGTGTAATTACCCTCCCTATTCTCATCCAGACTCCTTAGAATTTTCCATGGTTTACCCTGGACGTTTCACATGCCCTGGTTCAGTCCATTAATGGCATGTCTACCCCAGGATCCCACATCGTTCCAATTCACTTTATTCTGTGCTCTCTCAACCACACTACTTATTACCAAACATTTCTCTTACCCTTTCATTACTTACTTGATCAAACCACCCTACACCACATATTGTCCTCAAACATTTCATTTTCAACACCCACCTTCTTTTGCAGAACTACATTTACAGCCCATTCTCACAACCTTATGATACTGTTGGAACTACTATATCTTCAAACATACCCATTCTTGCTCTCCGAGATAACATCCTCTCTTTCCACACATTTTTCATTGCCCCCCTTGATAATAATCAATTTGTGAAGCTTTTATTGGTCTCATGCCATTTTTTTCTTTTTACATGATTGCTCTATAACGCTATGTAAACCAAATGGTAAATATTCTTACTACGCTATTATAAAGTAATTATATTGAGGTAATTGCTACTGCCATATTAAAGAATCTGTGAAGTTTTTCATCCTGCACTTTTTACATACCTTAGTTCATGATTTTTCTATATGTATGCACCAGACAGTAAATCTTATAACAACCTTATCATTAAAAGGCAAACGTATTGATGTAATTACACATGCCATTGTGTAATTACCCTCCCTATTCTCATCCAGACTCCTTAGAATTTTCCATGGTTTACCCTGGACGTTTCACATGCCCTGGTTCAGTCCATTAATGGCATGTCTACCCCAGGATCCCACATCGTTCCAATTCACTTTATTCTGTGCTCTCTCAACCACACTACTTATTACCAAACATTTCTCTTACCCTTTCATTACTTACTTGATCAAACCACCCTACACCACATATTGTCCTCAAACATTTCATTTTCAACACCCACCTTCTTTTGCAGAACTACATTTACAGCCCATTCTCACAACCTTATGATACTGTTGGAACTACTATATCTTCAAACATACCCATTCTTGCTCTCCGAGATAACATCCTCTCTTTCCACACATTTTTCATTGCCCCCTCTCCCAGCCTATGACTCACTTATGTTTCCATGGTTCCATTTACTGCCAAGTCCACTCCCAGATATCTATAATTCTTCACTTCCCCCAATTTTTCTCCATTCAAACTTACATCTCAGCTAATTTGTCCCACAACCCTGCTGCTAATGACTTATGTTGCTATAATGTGCTGCTAAGATATATTTCCTATAATGTCTCAGATTCTGTATATGCAATTTTTCTGTTCTTTCAACAGGAGGAAACCCTGAATGTGTAAAGATTCTTCTGGCAGCAGGTGCAAACATTGAGTTGGAGGATGTTAAAGGACAAACTCCTCTCTTTGTTGCAACATCTCAGAGGAAGACAGAAATCATGAAGGTTAGCATGAATATTTTATGTATAGACATCATCCCAGTGGACATACACCCATTTGAAACTACATTCCCCTTACTTTTTCCATGTAGCTGAGATGGCATGGGCAACTGAATGTCCTAATCAAAGGGGATAAAAGTGAGTGCTCGAATTACAGAGGTATAAGTTTGTTGAGTATTCCTGGGAAATTATATGGGAGAATATTGATTGAGAGGGTGAAGGCATGTACAGAGCATCAGATTGGGGAAGAGGAGTGTGGTTTCAGAAGTGGTAGAGGATGTGTGGATCAGGTGTTTGCTTTGAAGAATGTATGTGAGAAATACTTAGAAAAGCAAATGGATTTGTATGTAGCATTTATGGATCTGGAGAAGGCATATGATAGAGTTGATAGAGATTCTCTGTGGAAGGTATTAAGAATATTTGGTGTGGGAGGCAAGTTGTTAGAAGCAGTGAAAAGTTTTTATTGAGGATGTAAGGCATGTGTACGTGTAGGAAGAGAGGAAAGTGATTGGTTTTCAGTGATTGTTGGTTTGCGGCAGGGGTGTGTGATGTCTCCATGGTTGTTTGATTTGTTTATGGATGGGGTTGTTAGAGAGGTGAATGCAAGAGTTTTGGAAAGAGGGGCAAGTATGCAGTCTGTTGTGGATGAGAGGGCTTGGGAAGTGAGTCAGTTGTTGTTCGCTGATGATACAGCGCTGGTGGCTGATTCATGTGAGAAACTGCAGAAGCTGGTGACTGAGTTTGGTAAAGTGTGTGAAAGAAGAAAGCTGAGTAAATGTGAATAAGAGCAAGGTTGTTAGGTAAAGTAGGGTTGAGGGACAAGTCAATTGGGAGGTAAGTCTGAATTGAGAAAAACTGGAGGAAGTGAAGTGTTTTAGATATCTGGGAGTGGATTTGGCAGCGGATGGAACCATGGAAGCAGAAGTGAATCATAGGTGGGGGAGGGGGCGAAAGCTCTGGGAGCATTGAAGAATGTTTGGAAGTTGAGAACATTATCTCGGAAAGTAAAAATGGGTATGTATATATATATATATATATATATATATATATATATATATATATATATATATATATATATATATATATATATAGCTTTCATGTACAATGCACTGAAACCACAGCTCCCTTTCCACATCCAGGCCCCACAAAACTTTTTTATGCTTTCTTTCATACTTGTTCACTGTTTCATCTGTTTTTTATGCTAACTTACACATGCAGTTAATAGCAAATAATTGAGAAAGAGAAGAAGAAAAAATCTTAGGAAAAAATTTCCTTTTGAAACTTGGAGCTTTAATCAGAACAAACATCTTTCAGCTAATCATGGTTAAAGTTGCACCAGAGAGAATGCTGGGAGTTGTATAACACTCTTGCACTTAAGAGTCATATATTGTCATAAAGAATATACAGTCTCCTCAGATGACATTTAACCTATGATGAGAGAGATTCAGGGAATGATTTCTTTTCCCTTTCTTCAAGAGTAATGATTCTGTTGAAATGAGAAAATATCCACAACATTTCCATCAAAATGCTTGATTTTTTCATTTATGGACTGAACAAAGGAGAAAAATACAGTATTTGTCATTAATCCACAATCCAAGAAATCCCTGGCACAGTGAAAAGGTAACCAAGTATTATTTTCTGGAGAGGGAGGCATTTACCCTCATTGTCCTTCCTCTCCTTCCACGTTTCCAAACCAAACTGATGCATTTCTTTCACTGTATGATTAACCAACCTTCTGTCTAAGATCCCTACATTCATTCTCCTCTCTTCCTTTCTCTAATGCCATCAGTATCAAAGGTTCCTGAACTCATGATCTCATTCTCCCTTCCCATAAGATTATCTACTACTAAATTGTCTTCTTGTTTCCACCCACAAAGGGTCACTGACTGGCAGCAAGCCACGTGTAGTTTATCTCATATCTCGGGGAACTTCAGGATCAGCTTTTTTTCTTGCTAAGGCAGTCATTTATTAACCTCAGGCTAAAATGCATTTGTTTTAGATAGGAATGAGATAAAAAATAATCAGGAGAAAATTTTTAAATCAAATATAGGAGGATAGTATGTAAAATCTATTACTAACATGTAAAGATTTTGATAATAAAGCTCAATAATTACATGAATTCGTGCTCTGTTGGTTCCATACTTAAAATTTTCTATTAACAAGGACACCAAGAGAAGGTAGCATCAGACTTAGCTATCGACCTTGTAACAAGTAACCCATCCACTGTCCTTTTGTTTGCTTTACCCACAAGGAACCTTATTCCTGCTTTTAAATCAAAAGTACCCTGTGTATTATTTGGAGAACATTTTTAGCCATAAATTTGTTGCAACTGTTGATGAACCATACTTGGGCTGTATTCTATATCAGTATAATTGTTTTCATACTTTGGTATGTGTCATTGTTATTTTAATATTAAAGAGACTAAGGTTTTGTTCCATCAAATGACTTGGTTTTAAGTACATTTTAAGTATTATGGCCTTTTCTTCATGAATGGACTGTTTCCAATAGGTTATGAGTGCTAATATCCTTGGCTTGCTATCATGGTCAGAGAATGGATTTCTGAGCCTAGAGGGGATGTATCAAGGCAGTTTCTTATGTACTGTCATTCATTAGAATGCTGAACAGGGGTTCACCTCAATGTGTCTAGTTTCTAAACAGTCTCCCAATTCAAAATATATTTTCTGAATCATGGCTCAGAACAAAAGACTGAGTATTTCAATCAAAATTTTCAAAAGTCTTTCACTGTAATGAAAAATGAGAGACAAGATTACTTTACTTAAATCTTAGTTCTGCAGTCACTTGGATATTTCATGTTTTTATTCATAATTTTAGATTCTCCTGGAAGCTGGTGCTAACCCAGAAGGTAGCCAAAAGAACCGTTGCTGTCCTCTTTTGGTTGCAGTTAGAGATGGATATTCTGAAGGGGTTAAGGTAGGTTGTAGTTTAAATTTCTTGGATGAAATAAGCACCCTTTAAATTAGTTAAATTTGTATCTACATTTTAAAGTTCATTGTAAAGTTATGGGATAAGAATGAATCTGAAAAAGAAGAGGCATTATCTGATTTTTGGGAGGGACGAATAGGCTGTGATGTTGCCATGTTCAGCTGATGCACTGAGTGAGAAGGAAATATGAAAAAAGAGTTGCAGTTACTGGAAGAAAGTTCAGAGTTTGTATCATAAGGTATAAATATATACATACATATATATTTATATATAATTTATTTATTATACTTAGTTGCTGTCTCCCATGTTAGCAAGGAAGCACAAGGAAACAG
This sequence comes from Panulirus ornatus, assembly GCF_036320965.1. Lineage (NCBI taxonomy): Eukaryota > Metazoa > Arthropoda > Malacostraca > Decapoda > Palinuridae > Panulirus > Panulirus ornatus. The sequence goes on from NC_092228.1 coordinate 18,879,797, forward strand.
ACGAAAGAATGGCCCAACCCACCCACATAAACATGCATATACATAAATGCCCACACATGTACATATACATACCTATTCATTTCAACGTATACATACATATACATGCTCAGACATATACATACATACACATTCACATATTCTCACTTGCTGCCTTCATCCATTCCCATTGCCATCCCACCACACATGAAATGACACCCCCTCCCCCCACACCCACATGCGCGAGGTAGTGCTGAGAAAAGACAACAAAGGCCACATTCGTTTCCACTCAGTCTCTAGCTGTCATGTGTAATGCACCGAAACCACGGCTCCCTTTCCATATCTAGGCTCCACAAAACTTTCCATGGTTTACCCCAGATGCTTCACATGCCCTGGTTCAATCCAGTGACAGCACGTTGACCCCGGTATACCACATTGTTCCAATTCACTATTCCTTGCATTCCTTTCACTCTTCTGTATGCTCAAGCCCCGGTTGCTCAAAATCTTTTTCACTCCATCCTTCCACCTCCAATTTCGTCTCCCACTTCTTGTACCCTCCATCTCTGACACATATATCCTCTTTGTCAATCTTTCTTCACTAATTCTCTCCATGTGACCAAACCATTTCAATATACCCTCTTCTGCTCTCTCAACCACACTATTTTTATTACCACACATCTTTCTTACCCTCTCATTACTTATTCAATCAAACCACCTCACACAACATATTGTCCTCAAACATCTCATTTCCAACACATCCACCCTCCTCCACACAACCCTATCTAGAGCCCACACCTCGCAACCATATAACATTTTTGGAACCACTATTCCTTGAAACATACCCATTTTTGCACTCCGAGATAACGTTCTCGCCTTCCACAAATTCTTCAATGCTCCCAGAACCTTCGCCCCTCCCCCACCCTGTGACTCACCTCTGCTTCCATGGTTCCATCCACTGCTAAATCCACTCCCAGATATCTAAAACACTTCACTTCCACCAGTTTTTCTCCATTCAAACATACATTCAGTTGACTTGTCCCTCCACCCTACTGAACTTAAGAATCTTGCTCTTATTCACATTTACTCTCAGATTTCTTCTTTCACACACTTTACCAAGCTCAGTCACCAACTTCTGCAGTTTCTCACCTGAACCAGCCACTAGCTCTGTATCATCAGCAAACAACAACTGACTCACTTCCCAAGCCCTCTCATCCACAACAGACTGCATACTTGCCCTCTCTCCAAAACTCTTGCATTCACTCCCTAACAACCCCATCCATAAACAAATTAACCATGGAGACATCACGCACCCTTGCCGCAAACCAACATTCACTGGGAACCTATCACTTTCCTCTCTTCCTGCTCGTGCACATGCCTTACATCCTCGATAAAAACTTTTCACTGCTTCTAGCAACTTACCTCCCACACCATATACTCTTAATATCTTCCACAGAGCATCTCTATCAACTCCCCAGTCTGATGCTTTGTACATGCCTTCACCCTCTCAATCAATACCCTCCCATATACTTTCCCAGGAATACTCAACAAACTTACATCTCTGTAATTTGAGCAATTACCTTTATCCCATTTGCCTTTGTGCAATGGCATTATGCAAGCATTCTGCCAATCCTCAGGCTTTTCACCATGAACCATACATACATTGAACATCCTCACCAACCAGTCAACAACACAGTCACCCCCTTTTTTAATAAATTCCACTGCAATACCATCCAAACCCGCTGCCATGCCGCCTTTCATCTTCTGCAAAGCTTTCAATACCTCTTCTCTGTTTACCAAACCATTCTCCCTGACCCCTCTCACTTTGCACACCATCTTGACCAAAACATCCTATATCTGCCACTCTGTCATCAAACACATTCAACAAACCTTCAAAATACTCACTCCATCTCCTTCTCACTTCACCACTACTTGTTATTACCTCCCCATTGGCTCCCTTCACCGATGTTCCCATTTGTTCCCTTGTCTTAAGCACTTTATTTACCTCCTTCCAAAACATCTTTTAATTCTCCCTAAAATTTAACGATACCTTCTCACCCCAACTCTTATTTGCCCTCTTTTTCACCTCTTGTACCTTTTTCTTGACCTCCTGCCTCTTTCTTTTATACATCTCCCAGTCATCTGTACTATTTCCCTGCAAAAATTGTCCAAATGCCTCTCTTTTCTCTTTCACTAACAATCTTACTTCATCCCACCACTCACTACTCTTTGTAATCTGCCCACCTCCCACCTTTCTCATGCCACAGGCATCTTTTGTGCAAGCCATCACTGCTTCCCTTAATACATCCCATTCCTCCCCCACTCCCCTTCCGTCATTTGCTGTCACCTCTTTCCATTCTGCACTCAACCTCTCCTGGTACTTCCTCACACAAGTCTCCTTTCTAAGCTTATTTACTCTTACCACTCTCTTCACCCCAACATTCTCTCTTCTTTTCTGAAAACCTCTACAAATCTTCACCTTAGCCTCCACAAGATAATGATCAGACGTCCCTCCAGTTGCCCCTCTCAGCACATTAACATCCAAAAGTCTCTCTTTCATGCGCCTATCAATCAACATGTAATCCAATAATGTTCTCTGACTATCTCTTCCACTTACATACGTATACTTATATATATATCTCTTTTTAAACCAGGTATTCCCAATCACCAGTCCTTTTTCAGCACACAAATCTACAAGCTCTTCACCATTTCCATTTACAGCATGAACACCCCATGTACACCAATTAATCCCTCAACTGCCACATTACTCACCTTTGCATTTAAATCACCCATCACTATAAGCCGGTCTCAAGCATGAAAGCTGCTAACACACTCACTCAGCTGCTCCCAAAACATTTGCCTCATGATCTTTCTTCTTATGACCAGGTGCATAGGCACCAATAACAGCCCATCTTATTCCATCCACTTTCAATTTTGCCCTTATCAATCTGGAGTTTACTTTCTTACACTCTATTACATACTCCCACAACTCCTGCTTCAGGAGTAGTGCTACTCCTTCCTTTGCTCTTGTTTTCTCACCAACCCCTGACTTTACTCCCAAGACATTCCCAAACCACTCTTCCCCTTGAGCTTCGTTTCACTCAGAGCCAAAACATCCAAGTTCCTTTCCTCAAACATATTACCTATCTCTCCTTTTATCTCATATTGGTTGCATCCACACGAATTTAGACACTCTAATCTGAGCCAAGGAGGATGAGCATTCCTTGCATGACTCCTGTTCCCCTTTTCAGGTATATATGTATATGAATATATACACATATACCTGTATGTATATGTGTATATGAATATATACACATATACATACATATATATATATATATATATATATATATATATATATATATATATATATATATATATATATATACACAGACATATACATATATACACATGTACATATTCATACTTGCTTGCCTTCTTCCATTCCTGGCACTATCCCGCCCCACAGGAAACAGCATTGCTACCCCCCCACTTCAGCGAGGTAGCGTCAAGAAAGCAGACAAAAAGGCCATATTCATTCACCCTCAGTCTCTAGCTGTCATGTGTAATGCACTGAAACCACAGCTCCCTATCCACATCCAGGCCCCACAGACCTTTCCATGGTTTACCCCAGATGTTTCACATGCCCTAGTTCAGTCCATTGACAGCATGTTGACCCTGGTCTACCACATTGTTCCAATTCACTCTATTCCTTGCACGCCTCTCACCCCCCTCTATGTTCAGGCCCTGATCACTCAAAATATTTTTCACTCCATCCTTCCACCTCCAATTTGGTCACCCAGTTCTCCTTGTTCCCTGCACCTCTGACACATATATCCTCTTTCTCGATCTTTCCTCACTTATTCTCTCCATATGTCCAAACCATTTCAACACACCCTCTTCTGCTCTCTCAAGGACACTCTTTTTATTTCCCCACATCTCTTTTACCCTTTCATTACTTACTCGATCAAACCACCTCAAACCACATATTGTCCTCAAATATCTCATTTCCAGCACATCCACCCTCCTGTGCACAACTCTATCCATAGCCCACGCCTCACAACCATACAACATTGTTGGAACCACTATTCCTTCAAACATACCCATTTTTGCTTTCCGAGATAATGTTCTTGACTTCCAAACTTTTTTCAAGGGTGGAGGGAACGAGAAGTGGGAGACCAAATTGGAGGTGGAAAGATGGAGTGAAAAAGATTTTGAGTGATCGGGGTCTGAACATGCAGGAGGGTGAAAGGCGTGTAAGGAATAGAGTGAATTGGAACGATGTGGTATACCGGGGTCGATGTGCTGTCAATGGATTGAACCAGGGCATGTGAAGCATCTGGGGTAAACCATGGAAAGTTCTGTGGGGCCTGGATGTGGAAAGGTAGCTGTGGTTTCGGTGCATTATTACATGACAGCTAGAGACTGAGTGTGAGCGAATGTGGCCTTTGTTGTCTTTTCCTAGTGCTACCTCGCACACATGAGGAGGGAGGGGGTTGTTATTCCATGTGTGGCGAGGTGGCGATGGGAATGAATAAAGGCAGACAGTATGAATTATGTACATGTGTTTATATGTATATGTCTGTGTGTATATATATGTATACATTGAGATGTATAGGTATGTATATTTGCGTGTGTGGATGTGTATGTATATACATGTGTATGTGGGTGGGTTGGGCCATTCTTTCGTCTGTTTCCTTGCGCTACCTCGCTAACGTGGGAGACAGCGACAAAGCAAAATAATAATAAATATATATATATATATATATATATATATATATATATATATATATATATATATATATCATTCTATCCCTGGGGATAGGGGAGAAAGAATACTTCCCACGTATTCCCTGCGTGTCGTAGAAGGTGACTAAAAGGGGAGGGAGCTGGGGGCTGGAAATCCTCCCCTCTTGTTTTTTTTGTTTTTTTTTTAATTTTCCAAAAGAAGGAACAGAGAAGGGGGCCACGTGAGGATATTCCCTCAAAGGCCCAGTCCTCTGTTCTTAACACTACCTCGCTAATGCGGGAAATGGCGAATAGTTTGAAAGATATATATCATTCATTTATTATACTTAATCGCTGTCTCCTGCATTAGCAAGGTAGCGCAAGGAAACAGATGAAGAATGGGGACAGGGGAGAAAGAATACTTCCCATGTATTCCCTGCACGTCGTATAAGGTAACTAAAAGGGGAGGGAGTATGGGGCTGGAAATTCTTCCCTCCCATTTTTTCTAGTTTTCCAAAAGAAGGAACAGAGAAGGGGGCCAAGTGAGGGTATTTCCTCTAAGGCTCAGTCCTCTGTTCTTAGTGCTACCTCACTAATGAATATGTATGGAAAAAATCTGCTGCCACAGAAAGTATTGAGGTATATGTAGTTTCAACAACTATATCTCCTCTTTTTGTCATGTTTCATCTTAGCCCTTTTATGTTCTCATTTACCACATGACATGATTACTTTTTCCAGTTGGTGTATCGTACATAATATGCTCAATATTCATATGTGTGAAGGTAACCTCAAGCACTAATGGTGTATCACTCCCTCTCATAGTGTGTGTGAGAACTATTTATGATGATTATTTGTGTGTGACTGGGAGGGTCTTACATTTGAGTAGTCCTTTCCCTTAACTTTGTATATATGTACAATGTCTTTATATATGTACAATATCTTTAATCTTATGCATATATGCACACATACACACACACCAGCCTAAGCTAGGTACCTATTCATTGATCAACCCCAAGGGGAGGATTAACACCTGGATTGGATGTAGGCTGACTGCCATGGCCTGTGCTGTCTTATAGTCAGTAATGCAAACCACTCCACCATGTAGGCCTGTGCATGTGTGTGTGTAATTACCTATTTGTACTGTATATGAAGAAGTTTTACACTCATGGGGCCCCTCCTCTTAAACTTTTACTATTATCACAACTTCTTACATATATGCATATTGTCTACATTAACCATATCTTCAGTCATTTCATTCCATTAATCCACCACTCTAATACAATAAAAATACGTTCTCACATCATCTTTTTGAATACGTTTCTTGCTTAATTTCATATTATGTCTTCTGGTTCTCCTATCCTTCATCTTGTGAAAAATTGTTCACAATGTATATCATAAATCTGATATAAAATCTTAAAAGGTTGTGATCAAGTCACCCCTCACTCTTCTTATTTCCATGGTGGGCAAATTTACAGCTTCTAGTTTTTCCCCGTAACTCAGCTCTCTTAATTATGTCATTTTTGTTGCCCTCCTCTGAAACTTCTCAAATAGCACTTCATGCATTTTTAGGTGCTGTGACCAAATTTGAGAAAAATATTCTCGGTTTGGCCTTAAGGAGGATGTAAATAGCTCACTAAGCATCTTATCCATAATCTAGAAAGCCTTTTTTTTTTTTTTTGCCGCTGTCTCCCGTGTTTGCTAGGTAGTGCAAGGAAACAGACGAAAGAAATGGCCCAACCCATCCCCATACACGTCCACACACGCAAAAATACATACCTATACATCTCACTGTACACATATGTATACACACACAGACATATACATATATACACATGTACATGATTCATACTGTGTGCCTTTATTTATTCCCATTGCCATCTCGCCACATGGAATAACATCCCCTTCCCCCCTCATGTGTGCGGGGTAGCACTAGGAAAAGACAACAAAGGCCGCATTTGTTCACACTCAGTCTCTAGCTGTCATGTAATAATGCCTGAAACCACAGCTCCCTTTCCACATCCAGGCCCCACACAGTTTTCCATGGTTTACTCCAGACGCTTCACATGCCCTGATTCAATCCATTGACAGCACGTCGACCCCAGTAAACCACATTGATCCAATTCGCTCTATTGCTTGCCCGCCTTTCACCCTCCTGCATGTTCAGGCCCCGATCACTCAAAATCTTTTTCACTCCATCTTTCCACCTCCAATTTGGTTTCCCACTTCTCCTCGTTCCCTCCACCTCCGACACATATATCCTCTTGGTCAATCTTTCCTCACTCATTCTCTCCATGTGCCCAAACCATTTCAAAACACCCTCTTCTGCTCTCTCAACCACACTCTTTTTATTTCCACACATCTCTCTAACCCTTACATTACTTACTCGATCAAACCACCTCACACCACATATTGTCCTCAAACATCTCATTTCCAGCACATCCACCCTCCTGCGCACAACTCTATCCATAGCCCACGCCTCGCAACCATACATTATTGGAACCACTTTTCCTTCAAACATACCCATTTTTGCTTTCCGAGATAATGTTCTCGACTTCCAAACATTCTTCAAGGCTCCCAGGACTTTCGCCCCCCTCCCCCACCCTAGAAAGCTATTGTAATATTTACCTACAGGCAGTTTGTGTCCTTAACTGTACTCCTAATGTGGGATTCTGGTGGTAGATTAGGGATGATGTAAACTCCTAAGTCCCTCTCACACACCGGACTGGACAGTATCAGGAGGGAGTTACAACACTCTTGGGGCCCCATATCTTGCACAGTCTTTACTGTCATACAGACCTTTAAACTTTGTCTTCTGTCAGCATTTGCAGTTTCATCACAGCCTGTTCCATTCATCCATATTTATGATAAAGGACTTCATTTTATCTTTTTTGATGAATTCCTCAGGTAATTTCTTTTTGTGCCCTTTGATTGCTCTTCTTTTCATCTTTGTTACTGTCCACTGGACATCCTTAATTTGATCTTTATGTTTCTTTAACCCTCAAACTTCTCCCATTATCATCATATGATAGTCTTTTTTAGGGCTTGTTTCATAATCATGTGAAAATTTAACTTTTCCCACCTCTGTTTGAATAACCTGAAGTGGTCTCTTCTGTCAATAGAAACTTGCAGGAAATGTTATGTTCTCTTCTGTACCTCTTTAAACATCATTATAAGTGCTTGGATGTTGACCTGAGGTATTGTGTGCATAGTATCCTCATGGAAAATACACAGATTGTTGAATGGCCTAATTTAGTATGCAGAACACTTATGTATGCATTTGTGAGAAAACTGACGGAGAATAATAAGAGAAATAAGAAGCAATATATGACTTTATGGTTTTAGTAGGATTATGTAAGGAGCACAAGAGGCCTTGACCTTCTGACATTTCTCTAGTACACCTTTCAGTCATTCATGCTCCTTCTCTGCAGTCATTTAGTCTCACCTTATGCCACTCTTCACTCAATCTCTCTTGGTATACATATGAATATATGTACATTATTTTTTTTTCACAGCTACTGCTTCAGCATGGGGCTGATTCAGAGCCTTTTGACCAGATCAGCACATGTGTTCCTGGCTGGCCGCTGCATCATGCTGTCGTGTATGCTCACTTTACGTGTTTTTTGGAGCTCATAAAAGGAGGGGCTTTGGCAAACCTTACATTACTGCCATACCCAGTGAACCCCAAGATATTGGCTCGTTTGTCTATTCCACATGCCATCCTTAAATATGCTAAGTAATAATCTGTTTTATTAGATATGATATATTCATGGGAGAAATGCCACCCTAGTTAATATAATTTTAGGTTGTGGTTATATATTATACATTCTTTCTACAGGTCTCCTAGTTGTAAATTGTTCTGTGTCATCAACAGTTGTACAAGGTTGCAAAGTGATTGTACAGTCCACTTTTATATAATATGGTGGTTATGTTCATACAAAACAGTATTAAATGATAACACAATACATAAAATGAATAATATATGGGAGAAAAAGGTTATGTTCCCATGCATGATAAGTTGCATAATAAACTTAAAAATGGATGGGAAGAAAAAAAGACATCCAGGAAGTACCGTCAACACTAGAGTATCATAAAAATTTTTTTAATAGTTCTTTCCATAAAAAACTAGGAATTGATGGCTTGCTGAAGATGATAATCTAGGTGATAGTGGAGAATATAGTCACACATTCATGAAAAAAGAAAAAAATGAAGTTGGAGCTGCCACATATCACAAATGCTCATGATTTACTTGGGTTTGAAACCAAATGATAATAGGTGAAAGGTACAGGATATTGCATTTTTCATATAATTTTTGTACATAATTCTCTAAAGTAGGTTTTAACTTGTAGATGAAGTTCTAATTATCAACATTTTCAGAAATACAAAGGAGAATATTGGTGAAATAAATGTCGGTCATACCTCCTCTGAAATGTTATTAATTATATACATATTAAGAAAAATATAGGAGACTTTACATAGAAAATGTGTGAGGAAAGGTTGGCAAAGAGGATGCATGTGTCAGAAGTGGAGGGAACAAGAGAACTAGGTGACCAAATTGGAGATGAAAAGATGGAATGAAAAAGATTTTGAGTGATCGGAGCCTGAACACGCATGAGGGTGAAAGCCATGCACTTAATAGAGTGAATTGGAATGATGTGGTATACTGGGACAGTGTGCATATGAAACATTTGGTGTAAACCATGGAAAGGTCTGTGGGCCTGGCTGTGGATAGGGAGCTGTCGTTTCAGTGCATTACACATGATAGCTCATGTATGGATGTGAGCAGATGTGACCTTTCTTCATCTGTTTCCTGGCTTTACCTCACTAACATGGAGCAGCAGTTGGTTGTGGGGGAAAAGAAGAGAATGTATATGTTGTCTCTTTTCTTTCCCTTCATGCATTTGTGCTGTTTTGTGTGGGAAGGGGTGGCATCAGGAATGGAGTATGGTGAACCTCCAGCAATAGCAGTACTATAAAGAATAACTTAATCAAAAACTCACCAGAAAATTGTTCGGGCTGTGTTTACAAAACACCTTGTAAAAATCATATGTTTTATGTTGGGCAAACTGGTAAGGATCTTTATGTTACATTTAAACAACATGAATGTAGTATAAGAACAGGACAAGAATCAAGTGCTTTGTTTAATCAAGATAAAAATTATGACCAATGTATTGACTGGAGTAATGCCAGTTCAGTTATTAACCATAACTCCTTTCCTACAAGAAATATCATTGAATCTTTTACGCAAAGAATTGTAACATTAATATTAGTGAAGGTCTGTATAAATTGGATAGCTTTATTGCAGGCAGAATTTGTAAACAGTTCCCCTTCTTGTGACACCACACAATAAAAATTTTATGATAGGCATGTTGCCAGACCTGAACACGTCAACCCGAACACCACCACCCGCTTGTTTACCAATGGTGTCTTAGCTATGCCTCTTCCTTGTATATCAAATGACTGTTCTGTGTCTTCTATCTCCCGACAATGTGATCATTACATGAAAGTGCCCTTGGGAACTTATCGGATTTCATTTTCGTGACATTTTCTTGGGTATTACCAGTGTCACTAAACTCGGTGAAAAAAATCAGTTTGAGGAGAATTTGGTTGAGAATGTAAAATAGAGAATTTGTTTCCTTTCATTCCAATCCAAAAAAAGGAGCATTTGTAATCATTGAACGTGAGCATATGTGGATATATGCCCAAACAACAAACTTTATTGACTAGAAAAGATTGGCAAGAAGGTTCTTGGACAAGGCTTTAGGTACAAACATTTGGTAGAATTAGTAGGTAGAAGCATTAGCTTGGAGCACTGGGAACCAGCAGTAGGTTGGAGCTTTAGGCAAGAATATTAGATAGACACATTTGGTAGAACATTATCTCGGAAAGCAAAAATGGATATGTTTGAGGGAATAGTGGTTCCAACAATGTTATATGGTTGCGTGGCATGGGCTATAGATAGAGTTGTGCAGAGGAGGGTGGATGTGCTGGAAATGAGATGTTTGAGGACAATATGTGGTGTGAGGTGGTTTGATTGAGTAAGTAATAATAGGGTAAGAGAGATGTGTGGTAATAAAAAGAGTGTGGTTGAGAGAGCAGAAGAGGGTGTTTAAAAATGGTTTGGTCACATGGAGAGAATGAGTGAGGAAATATTGACAAAGAGGATATTTGTGTCAGAGGTGGAGGGAACGAGAAGTGGGAGACCAAATTGGAGGTGGAAAGATGGAGTGAAAAGGATTTTGAGTGATCAGGGCCTGAACATGCAGGAGGGTGAAAGGCGTGCAAGGAATAGAGTGAATTGGAACGATGTGGTATACCAGGGTCGACGTGTTGTCAGTGGATTGAATCAGGGCATGTGAAGCGTCTGGGGTAAACCATGGAAAGTTCTGTGGGGCCTGGATGTGGAAAGGGAGCTGTGGTTTCGGTGCATTATTACATGACAGCTAGAGACTGTGTGTGAACGAATGTGGCCTTTGTTGTCTTTTCCTAGCGCTACCTCGTGCACATGAGGGGGGAGGGGGTTGTTATTTCATGTGTGGCAGGATGGCGATGGGAATGAATAAAGGCAGACAGTATGAATTATGTACATGTGTATATATGTATATGTCTGTGTGTGTATATATATATGTATACGTTGAGATGTATAAGTATGTATATTTGTGTGTGTGGACATGTATGTATATACATGTGTATGTGGGTGGGTTGGGCCATTCTTTTGTCTCTTTCCTTGTGCTACCTCACTAACACGGGAGATTGCAACAAAGCAAGTAAAAGAAAAACATTTGGTAGAAACATTAGGTAGAAGCCTCTGAAAACATTGCACTACAGTTGCCCTCTGCCAGTGGCCTGTTAAGGGTGAGGCACTAAAGGCTAAGTGCACTGGAGTTCATCATTTATGGAGACACTTTTGCCATGGCCACCCTCTTGAGGGATTTTCCAGAGGGAACAGGCATCAAAGATATAGATAGCCAGGTAGACAAGGCTAGGTAGATTTTTTTTAACTCTACAGTTGACAGATATTAGTAAAAACCTATGGAGACTAGGCCTTGGACAGCCATGGTATAGTTGTCCATCAGAAAAATTATTACACTCAGACCTTAGGGTACTGTGTTACGAGAAGAACCATAAAACCAACAGATCTGAAAAGATCTCTGCATCCATACCCCCATAACCAGCAGGTACCTGACCTTTGGAAGAATGAGAGCCCCCTCCTAGATTTGATATCTATCCTAAACCTCAGAGAAATCACAGGAGGGCTCCAAAGCATGGTCTCTAGCTGCACTAAATTGACCTACAAACTAAGGAATGTCCCTGGCTGAATTGTGGACAATTGTGTGCTGCAGGAAGGAGCGAGATGCCAAGGATATTTTCTTGAATGGTTGTTAACTTGAAGTTACCCAGAATGTACTCTAGAATTTGTCCATTAGGCAATCACTGCCACTGCACATTCTGAATTTATCTTTAGAAACACAGAGAAAACTAATATCAATACCACTTCATCCTCAGCCATGATCTTGCTTCAGGGAAAAGCTGTAATTCCCCTAGATGATGATAAACTTGCATTTAGTCTCCATAAAATGAAGCCCTTCTCTGGTGCATTCCCTTTTAGATGTGACATCACCAGAAATAGTTGAGGGAAGTGTAAACCACAGATGAAGAATGACAGTTTTTGGGAGCAGAGAAAGGCATATTCTGGGAAAAAAAGGCGAGGCAGTGCATAAATTACAAGCATCATCCTGAACTGTCAAGTCTGCAGACTTTTTCAAATGCAAACATGATTTCTTATCTGAGGAGCATTGGAAAGTGCTAAAAAGCCTCCATATGTCTACACTAACTGTCCAGAGGTAAGCAAAGGACTGGTAGATGCTCTCTTGAAACAGAATGTGGGTGAACAGAGAAGATATATCCAAAAATAGTTTTTCCTATATGAATCTAGGTTTTAGACTTGATTTATTGCGAGGTCTATGAAACTCTCATCATCATTTCAACCAGCACATTGCTCCCTGTATACCACAGCACTCCAATTCTCTCTATTCTGTGTTTGCATTTCATCCTCCTGCATGCTCAGGCTCCATGTACTCTGTCTTTTCCACTCTATCCTTCCATTTCCAATTTTTGTCTCTCCTTGTCCCCTCCAATTCTGCACATACAACCTATTTGTCAGCCACTCCTCATTCATTCTGCATATTTTCAAACCTTTCAGCATACCTTCTTCAGCTCTCAACAATACTCTTCCTATTACCAATTTCTGTCTTACCCTATCATTACTTAATCAACCTTCTTCTTCATATCATCCTCACATATCTGATTTCCAATACATTCACCCTCTTCCATACATTTTCATTTACAGCCTGTGCCTTGCATTTATACAACATTGTTGACACAATATACCTTCAAACATAACCACTTTTGCCCTCCCTTACGGTGAACTCTTTTTCCACTTATTTCTCGAAGTTCCCAGAACCTTTGCCCCTTCACCAACCCTATCTGTGACTCACCTCTGCTTCCATGGTTACATTTGCTGTCTTGTCCACTCCCAGTTTTCTCCACTCCAACTCACATCCCAACTAACCTGTTTCTACACACTGCTAACCTAATAACCTTGCTTTTATTCACATTAACTCTCAATGTTCTCCTTTCACACACCCTCACAGACTCAGAAACTAAGTTTTGTAATTTCTCATTCAAATCTACCACCTTTGCTGTATCATGAGTAAATAGCTGACTCATTTCCCAAGCCCCCTCACCCACTACAAAGTGCATAACTGCCCCTCTCTCCAAGTTCCTTGCCTTTACTTCCTTCATCACTCCATCCATTAACAAATCAAAAAGCCATGGTGATATCACACACCCCCTACTGCAAACCCAACTTCACCTGGAACCACTCACCCTCCTCTTTTCCAACTTTCACACATGGCTTAATCTCTTGATAAAAGCTCCTCACTGCTTTTAATTGCTTTCCTCCCACACCCTACATATACCCTCCACAAATTAGCTCCATCAACCCTATTACATGTATGCTTTCTTAAGTTCCATAAATGCCACATAAAGATCCTTATGTTTCTCTTGAGGATTTCTCACACACATTATCAGAGCAAACACCTGATCCATACATCCTCTACCACATTTGAAATCACATTGTTCCTCCCTAATTTGATGTTCTGTGCATGCCACCATCCTCTAAACTACCACACAATCATACATATAACAAGGTACACTCAGCAAACTAACACCTCTCTAATTCCAATACTCACTTTCATGCCTTTTGCCTTTATATAATGGCAATATATATATATATATATATATATATATATATATCTTTTTTCTTTCAAACTATTCGCCATTTCCCGCATTAGCAAGGTAGCGTTAAGAACAGAGGACTGGGCCTTTGAGGGAATACCCTCACCTGGCCCAATTCTCTGTTCCTTCTTTTGGAAAATTAAAAAAAAAACAAGAGGGGAGGATTTCCAGCCCCCCGCTCCCTCCCCTTTTAGTCGCCTTCTACGACACGCAGGGAATACGTGGGAAATACTCTTAATCCCCTATCCCCAGGGATAATATATATATATATATATATATATATATATATATATATATATATATATAAATTCCGCCACATTAGGAAGAGAGGAAAGCGATTGGTTCTCAGTGAATGTAGGTTTGCAGTAGGGGTGTGTGATGTTTCCATGGTTGTTTAATTTGTTTATGGATGGGGTTGTTAGGGAGGTGAATGCAAGAGTTTTGGAAAGAGGGGCAAGTATGAAGTCTGTTGTGGATGAGAGAGCTTGGGAAGTGAGTCAGTTGTTGTTTGGTGATGATACAGCGCTGGTGGCTGATTTGTGTGAGAAACTGCAGAAGCTGGTGACTGAGTTTGGTAAAGTGTGTGAAAGAAGAAAGATAAGAGTAAATGTGAATAAGAGCAAGGTTATTAGGTACAGTAGGGTTGAGGGTCAAGTCAATTGGAAGGTAAGTTTTAATGGAGAAAAACTGGAGGAAGTAAAGTGTTTTAGATATCTGGGAGTGGATCTGGCAGCGGATGGAACCATGGAAGCGGAAGTGGATCATAGGGTGGGGGAGGGGGCGAAAATCCTGGGAGCCTTGAAGAATGTGTGGAAGTCGAGAACATTATCTCGGAAAGCAAAAATGGGTATGTTTGAAGGAATAGTGGTTCCAACAATGTTGTATGGTTGCGAGGCGTGGGCTATGGATAGAGTTGTGCGCAGGAGGATGGATGTGCTGGAAATGAGATGTTTGAGGACAATGTGTGGTGTGAGGTGGTTTGATCGAGTAAGTAACGTAAGGGTAAGAGAGATGTGTGGAAATAAAAAGAGCGTGGTTGAGAGAGCAGAAGAGGGTGTTTTGAAATGGTTTGGGCACATGGAGAGAATGAGTGAGGAAAGATTGACCAAGAGGATATATGTGTCAGAGGTGGAGGGAACGAGGAGAAGTGGGAGACCAAATTGGAGGTGGAAAGATGGAGTGAAAAAGATTTTGTGTGATCGGGGCTTGAACATGTAGGAGGGTGAAAGGAGGGCAAGGAATAGAGTGAATTGGATCGATGTGGTATACCGGGGTTGACGTGCTGTCAGTGGATTGAATCAGGGCATGTGAAGCGTCTGGGGTAAACCATGGAAAGCTGTGTAGGTATGTATATTTGCGTGTGTGGACGTATGTATATACATGTGTATGGGGGTGGGTTGGGCCATTTCTTTCGTCTGTTTCCTTGCGCTACCTCGCCAACGCGGGAGACAGCGACAAAGCAAAAAAAAAAAAAAAAAAAAAAAAAAATTCCGCCAATCTACAGGCACTTCTCCATGATCTATATATACACTGAAAATCCTCACATACCAATCAACTATACAGTCATCCCCTTTCTTATGAAATTCAACTGCAATAGCATCCACTTGAGTCACGTTTCCACATTTCATCTTATGCAAGGTATTCACCACCTCTTCTTGCTTCACCAAACCTTTTATCATAACTCGCTCACTTCACTTACCTCCCTGACCCAAACACCCTACATCTGCCATTCTGTCATTAGACACATCCCTCAAAATACTCTCAATCTCCTCTTCACCTCATCACTGCCTGTTACCACTTCCTCATTTGCCCCATTCACCCATGTTCTGATTTGTTCTCTCGTATTTCTCATACTATTATCTTCCTTCCAAAACATATTATTATCCCTGAAGTTTGGTGATACTTGCTCACTTCAACTCTTATTAGCCCTTCTTTTCAGCCCCTAAATCTTCTTGACTTCCTTGCTGCTTTATCTTGTACATCTACCAATCACTTGCACTCATTCCCTGTAAGTACGCCTATACAAATCTCTTCTCTTTCATTAGCAACTATACTTTATCATCCCATCTCTCACCACCCTTTCTTTGCATACGACACACTTCTCTTGCGCATGCCAAATTGCTTCCCTAAATACCTCCCATTCCCCAAACTTTGTTTACTCTCACCTTTTGCCATTCTATACTCAATCTCTCCTAGTATTTCTTCTCACAAATATCTTTTCCAAGTTCACTTACTTTCACCACCCTCTTCTCACTAAGATTGTTTCCTGCTAGCTGAAAACCTCCATAAATCTTCACCTTCACCTCTACCAGGTAATGATAAGACATCTCACAAGCTGCCTTTCTCATCACATTCATATCCAAGTGTCTCTCTTTTGCATGCCTATCAGTTTGCACGTAATCCAATAATGCCCACTTATCATCTTCTACTAAACCATGTATACTTGTGTATGTCCATTTTTAAACTCCACAAGCTGTTTATCATTTTCATTCATATCACTGAATACGCTATGCCCCCCTTTTGTACCCTCAGCTGACGCATCACTCACTTTCACATTTAAATCACCTACCACTAATCCTCAGTCTCTTATGTCAACACTGCTGCCACACTCACCCACCTGTTACCACACCACTTGCCTCTCATCATCTTTTTTTTCTCATGGCTGGGAGCATAAGCACTTATAATCACTCATCTCTTGTTATCTACTTTTATATTTACACACATCAGTCTGGAATTCACTTCTTTGCACTCTTTCACACATTCCTGCAACTCCTGCTTCATCGGTAGTGCTACCTCTTCCTTAGCTCTTGCCCTCTCATTTTATCCATAAGACATTCCCAACCCATTCTTTCTAGAGCACATTAACTATTGTAAGTGATTGAATGAATTGGACTCTTACAGCTTATAAAGAATGGATAGGTGATAATCCATGCTTGGCAGCTAATTGAGAGCATGAAGAACAATGCACTAAATCTAGGAATACACCAAAAAGAAAGAAAAAATAACTCCAGCAAGAAAGGTTGGAAGATTATTCACTGTAATACAGTATTAGCAGAAACAGAACAAAGGTGCAACAACTACACAAACATTCAAAAGAAAGCTAAATGTATGACTGAGGTTACTTACTGATGAATCTTCTATTGACATATTTTTAGTGTATGGTTGTGGAGAGAAACAGCATTAATCATTAAGCAAGATGTGCTAACTAACCTTTTTGGGAAAATCTTGTACAAACTAATGCAGGATGTAGGTAGGTAATTCCAAAATCCCAGAGTTCCTTGTCAAAGAATTCATCATGGCCACACTACTACCATATCTGTAGAGCATGTAAGCAATAGTTGTACCACTTCACATTTCTTTTGTATATTATCATAGTTCATTTTCTTTAGGGAGCACCCAGAATTTGTGGAGCTGTATCATGAGTGTGGGGGCAACTTGCACCAGCAGAACTCAGCAGGAGCCACATGCTTACAGGAATTTCTAGACAGCTCCCCAGCAAAGAATTCATTAATGATTTTATCAGGTAAAATACACAATTACTAATAACTGGTTTGGTGCATGCCTTTGAAAAGTACTTGGAAGTACAGTACATCATTATGGTAACAGGAAAGAAAGAATAGTAAACAAAGAATGAAATAGCTTGTTTTCTGTACTTACACAGCTTGTTTCATTGATGAATTTTGGTGTATCAGCAAAATAGGCAGTTGAACTGATACTCATTTTCTGTTGCTGTGATTTTAAGAAAATATTAATAAAACATACTACTCAAATGTGGCTTTTCTAAACATGTATACTCTAGCTAACCTGACTATTTGTGCATGACACCTTTGTCGCCTTTTTCTTGTTGTGATCCAACACTGAAAACAGTCCAACATGACGAGTTGGAGTAAAATACAGTTGTAGTTGATTTTTATTAATTGGAGACAACAAAATTTCCAATACTTCCAGAACTAATTGGTAAATGCTTAGTATAAGATGGCTTGTTCCACATGCAGGAGAAAGATAAAGTGGCTAATCCACTAACAAATGAATATTAATTTGTAATTGTTAGTTTTGTTTTGATAGGTCTAGAAATGAACATCATTAAGTTTATTATGAGAAAAATGTGTTAAGGACTCTGACACTGAAGGTGTGATTGAGATAATCAGTGTTTTTCTCTGGGCACTACTTAATGGACCCCCAGGATGGGGAATACTAGATTTTTGAAGGCTGATTGAAAAGCATAGGTTTTCATGAATAAATATGTACTATGCCTATGTTTCAGCTTGGATGCACTACTACAAATCTTTGAAACTGTTGAAGTAACCCAAAAAAGCATCTTGATAAATCATCTTGTCAAGTGAAATCTAGCTTTGAGAAGGAAATTTGTAATTATCTAAGACCATTCTAAAGCTCCTGCAATTCAAGGCTGCATAACTTCCAAGTGCATGAAAATGTAAACTTCCTTGACAAGTTCTTTGACAATGTGGTACTGCCAAAGATAAGCATCACCAAAGGTGACTCTTCACTTGTGGTGTAACCTTAAGCAAGTGGAGACGCTAGGTTATGGAAAGATGTATTCCTTGAAAGTATACAGGAAAACATCCTACACCATCATGTCTCTTACAAACATGATCTAAGAAGATACACTATCTCGACCTGACCCTGTCTTTTCATATTGCAGCATGGAAATACAGGATAAGAATTATGATGCTCCTATTGAAAAGGTGATGATGCAAGGCTTGTTTCTGAATATATTGTGGTGGGGAGGATACAGGAAGGGGATCAGCGTGGGCACAAAAACTAAAGAGGAAGTATGGTCATGGCAACTACTGGGAATTCATCAAGTTCTTTGATTGGGAAAGGGAGTTCCATGATAAGAGTAAGAACCATTGCTACTAAAGGTCCTGTGGAATCGGGATTGAAGAGGTGAGAACATAGGTAACTCTGGTGCCCAACAGAGGAGAAGGAGGAACAAAATGGAGAAAGATATTGTTCTGGTTCAATGAGAAATGTCATAAAGTTAAAAAGTGATTCTGCTGTGTTGGACAATAATACACCAGCATCACAATGATGGAAGGAAGACAGTGTCTTGAAATGTATATTAATCAACACAAATGACATAATCAGGCTATATATAAAGGCAATTGCTACTCCACTAGAAATATTGTTCAACAAGTCTTTAGTGGAGGGCGCAGTTCCAAAGATATGAAAGATGGCAAATGTTGTGCCTGTATTTAAGAAAGGGCATCAGGAAACTGCACTAAACTGCAGTCCAGTCCCATTAACAAGTGTGACTTGAAAACAATGAAAAATGATCAGAAAGCAAATTATTGATTACAGGCAGAGGAATTAACAAAGAAAGGTCAAGTAAGGTCAGTTGGGGACATCTCGGGCAGTATAAGTAGTGGGTTAGCACAGCTATACGTCAACTCTCAGGTAACTTTTAGGAACAAGGCTGGTATGGTTCAGTGTGGGAAGGGTCAGAGTAAGGAGGTGAACCCAAAACAGATGGAGAACCATCTCTCTCCTATTGCTGCACATGCAGACATTAACAGTGATAATACAAACATGCATACTGACAGTAAAAAAAAGCAAATTCAGTCCAGAAATCAACTCAAATGCCCAGAGGATCATTATGAAATGCACTGAACTTATATTCTATGCAGTTACTGAAAAATCAAACATTAATGAAATCTCAGAAATATGGGTAAGCTCTGATTATAAACACTTAATCATCAAGTTAGCAATACCTGGATATAAACTATTTACGAAAGATAGCTTGTACAAAGTAGGTGGTGGAGTTTTCATCTATGTTGATAACAATCTAAGTGCTATTAAGATAAACACAGTAGACATGCAGTTGTGTGATCGAGTAAGTATTGAAAGGGTAAAACAGATGTGCAATAATAAATACAGGTACACCACAGATTTTCTGGCAACTGATGGTTCGGCACCTCCTTTAGTCTGCACAAAATTATGAGGGAACTTGAAATTACCACAGCCACCAGACTAGTTTACTGGGTGGCCACAGATGGCGTTGTGTGTTGGGCAAGCTTATTTACATTATTTACGCTGCACTTGTTGGTGGTGATTGTGCAATTCCGTGAGATTCTTAGCTTATTTTGCTTAAATGTAACCCTAGCTATGGCTTCTAAGACACATGAGAGTGTCATTCGTGGTGTCAGATGTAAACAACAGTCCATATCGATCCAAGATAAAGTAGAACTGTTGAAAAAAATGGACGGTGGTGTTCAGGATGTAAGCTGTGTTTCATATACAGTATTAGTTCATCAACTGTTTACGATATAAAGAAGCAAAGGGAGAAAATATTGAAATTTTATGGAGACAGCAATTCCAAGAAGCAAATGACGAGTAGAGAAACTATGAAAGATGGTAAGAGTACTGAGCACGAATGAGTGATGATAGAATGGTTTCGATAGCGAAGGAGTGATGGAGTGGACTTGTCAGGGAGCATGATAATGGACCAGGCTAAATTGTTCCAAAAAGAAATTAAATTAAAACATGAGCGTGACTATAGTGAAGGACTGCTTCAAAGATGCAGGAAGCGTCATGGAATTTTCATGAATGAAGTGTGCGGAGAAAAGCGGTCTACAAACCATGAAGGAGCTGCTGAGTATGTGGACAAATTTGCAAAACTCGTAGCTGACAAGCGCCTCAGTCCTGAGCAGGTGTACAATACAGACGAATCTGCATTATTCTGGCGATGCACACCTAGGAGAACACTAACAACAGAAGATGAAGAAGACCCCACAGGATTCAAACAATCTAAGGACGGACTTGACATCTTAGGGTGCTCAAAAATGTAATATTTGTTTAATTTAGATTTTTAGCAGTCCATGGTATACTTTAGACACATGGGAGATCTATAATTAGTGGGTTTGAGGTGTGTTGATGAATCATTATTACGTGACCACGGTTGGTCTGGCAAAATGGTTAATCCAGCAAGGCTTTGGGATCAAGAGTGCCAGAAAATCGGTGGTGTACCTGTAATGTGTGGTTGAGAGAGCTGAGGAGGGTGTGCTGAAATGATATGGACATATGGAGAAAATAAAAGAGGAAAGGTTGACAAAGAGGATTTATGTATCAGAAGTGGAGGGAACAAGGAGAACCGGGAGACCAAACTGGAGATGGAAGGATGGAGTGAAGAAGATTGTGAGCAATTGGGACTTCAACATCCAGGAAGGTGAAAGACATGCATGGAATAGGGTGAAGTGAAATGATGTGGTATAATGGGGTTGACATGCCATCAATGGACTGAACCAGGACATGTGAAGCATTCAGAGTAAACCATGGAAAGTTCTGTGGGGCCAGGATTTGGATAGGGAGCTGTGATTTTGGTGCATTATTCATGATAGCTAGAGAATGCACGAGAGTGAGTGCAGCCTTTCTTCATCTGTTCCTAGTGCTACCTCAATGATGTGGGAAATGGTGATCAAGTATCCAACAAAATATCTGCCATTATCAACTGGGGTTGTGAAAGAGAAACTCTTTTTCAATATAACGATACTTTTGTGACATTTCTTCAACATCTTTCATTGCAACTCTCCTGTATGTTTACTCTTACATCTTGTCCTTCACAAGATTTCTTGCTTTCTTCTGTCTTTAAATACACACTTAATTCAGAATACTCTTAAGGGAATGAAGTATATGATGCACAACACAATTTTTGATTAAAACAAGATGAAATAAGAACAGCAACCTTAGAGTCAATCAGGACTGGTAACCCATGAAAATATGTATGCATGAGAAAAGGAATCACCAATGACAAACCAAAAATAGTGTAAGGATTAGCATTTGCAGTAGATGACAATATATATAGTTCTAACTTTTTTTCATGCCCATACAGTACCACTTTATTACTCCCTGAATTTTTTTATCACTTACTGTTGTATCTGTACTTCCCTTTGATTTCATTACTTCATATTTTAAAGCTCCTGCAGTGGACTGCAGCCTCTTATACTAGTCATTCAGATTATGACATGAAAGAACTTATGTAACAACATATTAGATTTTCTTTTGTATCTATATACATGTGTAAGCATTTTGCATTATTTTCACAGGATTGCCATTGAGCCTCAAGTCTCTTTGTCGAGTAACTCTACGACAGCTTCTTGGGCGAAACAAGTTGGTTAAGCTTTCATCACTAGACCTTCCAGCTTGTCTGTTTCCGTTCTTGAACTTTGAAGAGTTTTCTCATCATTCTTCTAGATTTAAAGAGAACCACCACATAAGAATGCATGATAAATGATAGAATGATAAATTGAACTTTGAATCTATGAGAATTTGACAAAAAAAGGAACTGGAAAAAATAAGTGAAATATCCTGAAGTCAATCTTGTTGAAGTATATAAATGAAACAACATACTGAAAAGCAAATGTGCTGCACATAAGCTACCAAACTTGCACCTTGAAAACGTGGTCAACAGTAGACCTTGTATGACTGGAGTGAACCATGCTCTAGGATATTTTTTCACATTCTGATCAAAAAGTATATGGCTCCTCTATATCAAAAATTCTCCTTACCTCTTTGATAGATATTCAATTATCCCACTTCTTTTGTGACAGTAAAAATAGTTTTGGAGTCCATATAAATTTCCTTTACGAGATAAACGGAAAACTCAACTACAAGTAATTATCATCACTACTGAATTATCAAGCGATATAAAGTATACAGAATTAATGACTTATAACTAAAAAACATTTAATATGGAAAGTACATATGCGGAAACATCATGCTCACTGGTTCAGTCCCCATAAAAATTCATGGTCAGCACATGCACTTTAATTTTAAATAATATTAATGGTGGTACAAAAAAATGTATGTTCATCTGTGATTCTTGTTAATGATGTCTTGTGCATTTTAAATACTGTCGCATTGCAATGTTGTATGTTTGCTACCTGATTCAACCATGAATGTGGTGAATCCTACAGACTGTTGGTTGCAGTTACTGTATATACAGATGCCTCCGCACAATTATGTTAAAATTTTCCACTTTCTGGTTATGTATGTTCTGCCATTTATGTCATTTATATATATTTACTTATTTACACTATTTAGTATGTATTTTCAGTAGTGTCTTTGTAAATGGTACATCACAAAACACTGCTAAAGATGCAGGAATATCACAATTTTTACACATGTAGAATGTAATTTTTCTAATACAAATGAAACCCAATACTACAATAGGACTTTATCTATGTGCATGCGAGCTTCCCAGATGAGTGATTACATCTTATTCATAAGCTACAGGTGTGTTCCTGGAGTTAACATATCAGGAAAATGTCTCTGAGTCTATTACAGCATGGGTCCAATGGATTTTCATTCCACTTCCCCTTGAACAGCCTCTGTATGTCTTAAAAGTATTCAAAAATGTTTTTGGTAGGTTTATATGACTTATTTTCCATTATGTTAGTGAAGTATATGAATTATAAATGAAAAAGTAGTGTGTGCAGGGTTAGCTAAAAAAAATACAGTAAAATATAACTTACCGAGCAGTCATGGTCGATGTTCAAATTGGAAAAAACATCCATGTTCATTTATTAATTTTGACCAAAGTAATGTTAATGCATCACACATCACATTGTCGCTGACATCTCCAGTACCAAAACCACCATCACTGCTACCACTAACATCACTACCCACTACTACCACCATCACCACCACCATGAACAGATTAAAGAGTAATAGACATATCAGACTACACCACTATACTTTCCAAGGAAAATTCTGGAAGGTATAGTACCCAATTTGCATTCAAAGAGTTTCTTGCTGGCATGGCAAACGTGAAAACTGTAAAATATTATCAGTGAAATCAAGGGAAGCCATGACTTTAAAATGAGAAGACTGTAAATATTCAGAGGCCCAAAACTGTTTAAAAGAGATTTTACTCTATATATTGAAAGATTATATATATCTCTGAAAAAATATAAAATGGGCCTGGCTAAGTATCTACAAAAAATGCCATACGAGCTTGAATGTGGAGAGCCTGTCTGTTTATCTATTAATACAATCTATTGATTGAGCCAATATTCAACACACTGTGGTGTATGAAGAACCTATGAAACATTGTCTACACTGTATGAAAGCAAGCTATTAATAACTATGTAAATAAACTACTTCCGACACATCAATTGAGCTTTAAGAGGAAAGACAAGATTTTATCAGGCTATATTTGTAAATTTGTTGTTCAATATGTTACTTTTCAGAATCAGTAAAGCATTATTACAAAAACTGCAAGGGATAATGACACATGACAAGGTGAAATGATGTCGAAAGGAAAATCATATGTTCAGTGAACACTGATGAAGGCAAACAGCAAAGCATTGATCTTGAGTATTTGTCAAATGAAGAAAGTGAATAAAAACAAAGATTGACAAAGAATTTTACAAAGAATATTAAACTATCATAGAGCTTAAAGATCACTCAGGTGTGAGAAGCTGTCTGAAAATTATGGGTGGAACAGATATACAACTGGAAGAGAGCTGATAACCAACATGGAAAAGGGTATTCAAAGGAACTGATCTGATAGGAGATAAAAGATGGTGATAAAGATGATGTGTTGGTATAAAAGGAGTAAAGACTAGAAGAGACTGCAGTGTTCAGTGCAGAAGAGGTTACAAAGGACACAGTAAGGAAGGCAGTCATGCATCCAAAAAATGTAAAATAAAAAGCTGGATTCATGGAGAATGTGGTTAAGATTGGACAGAAAACATTATCTGAATGGAAAACAAATGTAAGGTAATTGGATTTAAGCCAGGTGAAATCATTGACTGTTTCCTCTATGCAAAGAAGATTAGAATCAGATGTAAAATGAAAGTCATAATACTGTGTGCTGGGGATAGAAGACTGTTACATGTTATGATTTTCTGTAACATGCATGAGTACAAAAAAAATTATGATGAATAGGTTTTAAATAAATATTTCTATATACAAGGGCTCCCTATCTCTCTGTTTTCTATGGATGGAGTACATCAATCCATGAATGAAAGTGGATGGTAAAATTATGGAAGACATTGTTTCTAGAGAACACAAACACAGTTTCCTTTATGGACAGCAGATGTGGAAAACAAAAATATTATCAAAATCTAAAGAAGCCATGATTTTAAACATAGGCTTTGTTGAGCTGTGGTGGACAATGCTTAGTTTAAAACTCACAAGTCAGATGTTCAACTTGCCTGAGATTATTTATGGCCTGTGTCAACAGGACCATTAGCAAGTGCTCTCTCTTTGCATTTATATTTATTTATTATACTTAATCACCGTCTCCCACGTTAGTGAGGTGGTGCAAGGAAACTGATGAAAGAATGGCCCAACCCACCCACATACACATGTATATAAATAAACGCCCACACACGCACATTTTAATGTATACATACATTTACATACAAACACATATATACACATGTACATATTCGTACTTGCTGCCTTCATCCATTCCTGTCGCCACCCCGCCACACATGAAATAGCACCGCCCCCCCCCACACACACACGTTAGAAAAAAAAAAGGCCACATTCGTTCACACTCAGTGTCTAGCTGTCATGTGTAATGGATCGAAACCACAGCTCCCTTTCCACATCCAGGGCCCACAAAACTTTCCATGATTTACCCCAGACGCTTCACATGCCCTGGTTCAATCCATCGACAGCACGTCGACCCTGGTATACTGCATCGTTCCAATTCACTCTATTCCTTGCACGCCTTTCACCTTCCTGTATGTTCAGGCCCCGATCGCTCAAAATCTTTTTCATTCCATCCTTTCACCTCCAATTTGGTCTCCCATTTCTCCTCATTCCCTCTACCTGTTACACATATATCCTTTGTCAATCTTTCCTCACTCATTCTCTCCATGTGACCAAACCATTTCAGTACACCCTCTTCTGCTCTCTCAACCACACTCTGTTTATTACCACACATCTCTCTTACTCTTTCATTACTTACTCGATCAAACCACCTCACACCACATTGTCCTCAAACATTTCAACACATCCACCCTTCTCCACATAACCCTATCTATAGCCCATGCCTCGCAACCATATGAAATTGTTGGAACCTCTATCCCTTCAAACATATCCAGTTTTTGCTCTCCGAATAACATTCTCACCTTCCACACATTCTTCAATGTTCCCAGAACCTTTGCCCCCTCCCCCTTAGGCCCCTTCACTGATGTTCCCATTTGTTCACTTGTCTTACACACTTTATTTACCTCCTTACAAATCATCTTTTAATTCTCCCTAAAATTTAATGATACTTTCTCACCCCAACTCTCATTTGCCCTTTTTCACCTCTTGCACCTTTCTCTTGACCTCCTGACTCTTTCTTTTATACATCTCCCAGTCATTCGCATTACTTCCCTGCAAAAATCGTCCAAACGCCTCTCTCTTATCTTTCACTAACAATCTTACTTCTTCATTCCACCACTCACTATCCTTTCTAATCTGCCCACCTCCCACCTTTCTCATGTCACAAGCCTCTTTTGCACAAGCCATCACTGCTTCCCTAAATACATCCCATTCCTCCCCCACTCCCCTTACATCATTTGCTCTCAATTTTTGCTATTCTGCACTCAATCTCTCCTGGTACTTCCTCACACAAGTCTCCTTTCCAAGCTCACTTACTCTCACCACTCTTCACCCCAACATTCTCTCTTCTTTTTGAAAACCTCTACAAATCTTCACCTTTGCCTCCACAAGATAATGATCAGACATCCCTCCAGCTGCCCCTCTCAGAACATTAACATCGACAAGTCTCTCTTTCACACACCTATCAATTAACACGTATACTTATGTATATCTTTTTAAACCAGGTATTCCCAATCACCAGTCCTTTTTCAGCACACAAATCTACAAGCTCTTTACATTTCCATTTACAACACTGAACACCCCATGTACACCAATCATACCCTCAACTGCTGCATTACTCACCTTTGCATTCAAATCACCCATCACTATAACCTGGTCTCATGCATCAAAGCTGCTAACACACTCACTCAGCTGCTCCCAAAATACTTGCCTCATGATCTTTTTTCGCATGACCAGGTACATAGGCACCAATAATTACCCATCTCTCTCCATCCACTTTCACTCTCTGTGCAGAAATACTATAATATACTAACTGAACAACAGAACTATGTTTGCCACTGCTAGAAAGGGTTTGAAGATTCTTCTGTATGTATAACACCCACAAAACTGAAAGGTTATTATCTCGAGTTAAAGTTGAAAATATTAAAATAGCTAATGGGGAGGAAGTTTTCAAGACCGCCAAAGAATCTTGTAGGAACAAGCAAGGTATCAGCTATGAAGAAAAATGAGAATTATATCAGACTGAGTTACACCCAACTAATTGATTAGAATGCAGCAAAGCAGGATAAAATAAAGCCCTTACACAGAGATGAAGTGTGAAAGGGAGCTCATTGTTACCCATCATCAATGAAAATACACTTCTTCATAATGTCAGTTTCCTCCGAGAACTCCCTCATGGGGTGACAAGGCAAAAGTCACCATAACTGGTGAACTTGGTGCCTTTACTCAGCCTTTAGTGCCTGACAGAGGGCAAATCTAGTGCAGTTTCCAGAGGCTCTTACCTCATGTTCCTACCTACTACTTCTACCTAATGCTCCCACCTAATGTTCCTACCTACTACTTCTACCTAATCTATCTATCTATCTCTGTTGCCTGTTCTCTCATGGGGCTCTCTCAAGGGAGTGGCCTTGGCAATAGTCTCCATAACTAGTGAACTCTTGGGCTGCTTCTTAGCCTTTAGTGCCTTACCTTTAAACAGCCACTGGCATAGGGCAACTCTTAATGCATTGTTTATAGAGGCTCCTAACTATTGTTCCTACTGACTACTACTACTTAATGCTCCTGCCTAATGTTCCTACTAACTAATCCCATTTCATGTTTATACCTAATGCTCCTGCCTAAATGTTCCACACTTTTCTCTACTGCTCCTACCATTTTGCCTAAAGGCAGGGCTAGTACAGAGTGCTCACTACAGGAAAATGAGGTGTGCGAGTCAATTGCTGTCAAGTGTTATGTGTAGGAAAGTGAGGCTGTATGTTTGTGGACAGACTGCCAGTAGTCCACTATGGGTGGGGCAGAAAGAAAAGACAGCTTCCTGGGTCACATGAGAACAACTCGAAACCACTGAAGTGCTGGCTCACTACACAGCCATCACTAACCCTCCTGAGGAACAGGTGGTTAGAATGGGTAATATACCTCCTTAGTCATTAGCTGCTTACCAACTACTACTTACAATTTTAAAGTACAATCTTGATCAAAACCTACCTACCTACTACTTCCATCTATAGCACTCACTGCAGTGAAATCTAGTTGTGCGAGTCAAGTTTATGTGTGACAAGGAGAGATTCTTTACTTGTGGCAAGAATCTCAGCAGAAAGGGAGGAGTGCAACTTGACATCTGTTGAAGTGTTGGCATAATATGCAGCCACCACCAACTCCCCCAGTTCCCAAGTGGGTAGTATTGGTAATATAACTCCCTGGTCAGTGGCTCCCTAACAACTACTACTTACAATTTTCAAGTGCTACCTTAATCAAAACCTCAGTCACAGTGGGGTCTGTTTTAATATTTTTTTGTTCATTTGTAGTTCTTTGTTATAATCAAGGAACCTAACCTAATCTACCCACTCATTCTTCAATAATAAAACCCACAGAAATGTTACAGGAAGCTAATCTAGCACATTATCCACAGATTAATGTATTATTGGATATAAGAATGAGAAAGGCCAAGTGTGGGCTGTTTCACCTGTGGTGATAAAACATAGAAACTGTCACAGATTTTGGCATGATTTGCTGCTGAGTATATGAGTCAGAACAGCAGACTGTTTGTGTTCACAGAAGTGAGTTTAACTAATTGCAAGGTAAAGAAAAGTTCTTATACTTGCAAGAAGAGGATAGTTTCCAGGTAACAATATGTGTGAAAAGTAAAAACTACAAAATTCGATTGAATTCAATCTGGAAATGCTTTTGTAAATGGTAATAAGAAAACAGAATATGAATGCTAAGTACTGTAAAGACATTGGTAAATGGGGAAAAGCCAATGGATTTGAAAAAGTTTTTAATACACATGCAAGTCAGTGATGTGAGAAGTAGATATTTATGACCAAAGCAATATCATCTGGAAAAAATATAAGATAAAGAATAAAAATTTTGAAAGATAGAAAGTCATCAAACAGTTTTATGGTTAAATATCTGCACAGATATTACCGTCATAAAAATCTATGAAAGTTGAAGAAAAGTCATGAAAGCATGGCTGAAGGTCAGAGGGTGAGGTTCCCTGTTAAGAGAAGAAGCAATTAGGTGAAAGTGGTTGTTTAGCATATATGGGAAAAGTTCATGTACATATACATGAACTCGTGTATAAGTTTTCATTCACTTTCATTTGATATGTATAACTTTAGATTTATTTATGTTGTAATCATATTAATGTAGCTGCAAGAATATTTTTTGGTATGATTTTCAGTATCTTAGGTGAAGCTATGCAACTATATTAGCATATATGTGGTACACTTAGGAAGAGCAGAGGAAAGAATTTTTAGGTTAAGTCACTCCCATCTTCTCTAGCTATGTGTAATATACCAAAACCATAGCCCCCTATCCATAGTTTGGTCCCACAGATCTTTTCATGGCTTCTCCTGACCACTTCATATGCCCTGGTTCAATTCTCTGACACCATTTTGCTCCCTATATATCACATTGCTGTATTTTACTCTATCCCATGTGAGCCTTACTGAATGTTCACAACCCAAGCACTTAAAACCTTTTAAGTCCTATCTTCCATCTCCACTTTCGTTTCCCACTTCTCCTTGTCTCCTCCATATCTGACACGTATACACTTGGTCAATGTCTTCTAAGTCATTCTCTCCATACATCCAAATCATATCAGAACACCCTCTCCAGTTCTCTCAATTGTACTCTTCTCATTACCACATCTCTCTTAAGCTATCATTTCTATTTCATGATCCTCCTTGTAGCACATCGTCCTCAAACATTTCACTTGAAGGACATTCCAGATGGGCCCTTCTCCTAAACAGAAAAAAGTGCGAATAACATAATGGTAAAAGTAGATGAATCAAGAAAAATTAATTTGGTTCACAGTCTGACATAATATAAGAAGGTCCTTAAGATAGTTTAAACTTTCTTGTGATATGAACTGTTAATAACCACTGAGAACCAAAGGTTACTTTGTAGATAAAGTGTAATGTAATGCCTGAACAATCTGTTTATCTTAAGAAAGCATACCATGAATAATACGAGAATAGGATGAATCATAACAAAAACAATATTAAGAACATATGGTTCAAATTATTATTACAACTTAGAAATGGACATTTTTCTTAATATGCAACAATCTAAAGGTTCCTTTACTTTATCATACAATATATATATATACAAATATATTTGGTCCTTTTTCTGAGATCCTTGCTGAAAAAAGCATGACTAAATCTGTTGAGTAGTAACTCCAACAGTATACCAACTATTGAACAAAATACTACTGTATACATTCTCTAATTCCTTATGAATACAACTACCATACTATTAATCATAACTAAATA
>NC_092228.1:19575468-19655468 GCF_036320965.1 Panulirus ornatus
TCCAATAACGCTCTCTGGCCATCTCTCCTACTTACATAAGTATACTTATGTATATCTCGCTTTTTAAACCAGGTATTCCCAATCATCAGTCCTTTTTCAGCACATAAATCTACAAGCTCTTCACCATTTCCATTTACAACACTGAACACCCCATGTATACCAATTATTCCCTCAACTGCCACATTACTCACCTTTGCATTCAAATCACCCATCACTATAACCCGGTCTCGTGCATCAAAACCACTAACACACTCATTCAGCTGCTCCCAAAACACTTGCCTCTCATGATCTTTCTTCTCATGCCCAGGTGCATATGCACCAATAATCACCCACCTCTCTCCATCAACTTTCAGTTTTACCCATATTAATCGAGAATTTACTTTCTTACATTCTATCACATACTCCCACAACTCCTGTTTCAGGAGTATTGCTACTCCTTCCCTTGCTCTTGTCCTCTCACTAACCCCTGACTTTACTCCCCAGACATTCCCAAACCACTCTTCCCCTTTACCCTTGAGCTTCGTTTCACTCAGAGCCAAAACATCCAGGTTCCTTTCCTCAAACATACTACCTATCTCTCCTTTTTTCACATCTTGGTTACATCCACACACATTTAGGCACCCCACTCTGAGCCTTCGAGGAGGATGAGCACTCCCGCGTGACTCCTTCTTCTGTTTCCCATTTTAGAAAGTTAATACAAGGAGGGGAGGATTTCTGGCCCCCGCTCCCGTCCCCTCTAGTCGCTTTCTACGACACGCGAGGAATACGTGGGAAGTATTCTTTCACCCCTATCCCCAGGGATAATATACATATATATATACATATACACATACACACACATACACATACATACGCACATATACACACACACACACATACATATATATACATATGAAAAATGTAAGAAACAATTTAGAAAACTGAAACTTCTAGCTTGAAATGAATGAAAAAATGAATGTCACATAATGGTTCAACCTCTGGCTATGGAAAAAGGAAATGTATAATTTATTTACACAAACGTCAATAGCAGTTCTCATCAATTTAACCACTGTATCAATAAGCTTCAATGTCTAAGCTACATTTTTCTCCAATTTCACTATTTTCTTGTCAAAACACCATGTATGAAAACACCACTCCAGGAACAAAAACTATAAACATTTACTTCCCTTTAAAAAGTTCTGGGGAAGTCTGTCACGATACACTGCGGGAAACTCTACCACCTGGCGGGGTTTGTGTTGCAAGGGTTTCCCAATTCACAAACGTAAGTAGCATCACTGGTGGGCCAAGGTAGTTCCGTTTGCGAAGAGGCCTTTATATGATGTCTTGACACACGATGATCTTAACGAGGTGATGATAGAGGTCCAGTGGAAGTGTTGTTCGCGATGGGCAATTTCCTTGCCATGCGAAGGACACAGTTCCCGTCACGGCGATTCTCTTCCACCGTCTTACAGTTTATCCAATTTCCCAGGGGTTTCACACACTCCAACACACTTCTCCGCTGGGCAAAACCGGTCCGTCCGGTACGTTCACACCTCCGTCGTTCACGAATATGATCATCATAATTCATCTTGCCTTAAATCTGGTGCGAGGCCTCTACAATGGGCTCCCTTTACTCCTTATGGACCGAGACACTGGAGAACTCCTTGCTCAGTACACTGGCCACACTGAATATGTTTGCAGATGATGCAAAACAAAGATCATGAGGAGCAGAAAAGCTTGGAGAATTGTATCACGTTACATGGGGACCCTACAAACTCCAGCATTGGCCTGATACATGGTCGATGAAATTAAACCCATGGACTAGGTTTTTTTTTTTTTTTGATGGCAAGCCTTCAGATTCCGTCTCTTTCTGGTCAAGAGCATTGCAGTATAAAGCTCAGCGGAAAGCAAAATCTTCATAGCGGAAATTTGAGAGAACTGACTTGGATGCAATTATCCGCGTTCGTTTCCATCATCAGTTTCGGGGAAAGTTCTGCAAAGTTTTTCAACTTAACCACACAGATATATACATATATACACATGTACTTTAATTCATACTGTCTGCCCTTATTCATTCCCATCCCCACCCCGCCACACATAAAAATAACAACCCCTCCCCCGGCAGGGTGCACGAGGTAGCGCTAGGAAAGAAAACAAAGGCTCCTTTCGTTCACACTCCGTCTATAGCTGTCATGTATAATGCACCGAAACCACAGCTCACTTTCCACATCCAGGCCCTACAGAACTTTCCATGGTTTACCCCAGACGCTTCACATGCCTGGTTCAATCCATTGACAGCACGTCGACCCGGTATACCACATTTTTCCAATTCACTCTATTCCTTCCATCCTTTCACCCTCCTGGCATGTTCAGGGCCCCGATCGCTCAAAATCTTTTTCATTCCATCCTTCCATCTCCAATTTGGTCCCCACTTCTTTTCCCTCCACCTCTGACACATATATGCTCTTTGTCATTTTCCTCACTCATTCTTCTTCCATGTACCAAACCATTTCAATACACCTCTTTTGCTCTCTCAACCACACTCTTTTTATTACCACACATCTCTCACCCCCTTTTCATTACTCACTCGATCAAACCACCTCACACCACACATTGTCCTCAAACATCTCATTTCCAGCACATCCATCCTCCTGCGCACAACTCTATCCATAGCCCACGCCTCGCAACCATACAACATTGTTGGAACCACTATTCCTTCAAACATACCCATTTTTGCTTTCCGAGATAATGTTCTCGACTTCCACACATTCTTCAAGGCCCCCAGAATTTTCGGCCCCTCCCCTACCCTATGATCCACTTCCGCTTCCATGGTTCCATCCGCTGCCAGATCCACTCCCAGATATCTAAAACACT
Organism: Panulirus ornatus; assembly: GCF_036320965.1. Lineage (NCBI taxonomy): Eukaryota > Metazoa > Arthropoda > Malacostraca > Decapoda > Palinuridae > Panulirus > Panulirus ornatus. The sequence continues at coordinate 19,578,322 of NC_092228.1, forward strand.
TTACTTCCTCCAGTTTTTCTCCATTCAAACTCACCTCCCAATTGACTTGACCCTCAACCCTACGGTACCTAATAACCTTGCTCTTATTCACATTTACTCTTAACTTTCTTCTTCCACACACTTTACCAAACTCAGTCACCAGCTTCTGCAGTTTCTCACATGAATCAGCCACCAGCGCTGTATCATCAGCGAACAACAACTGACTCACTTCCCAAGCTCTCTCATCCCCAACAGACTTCATACTTGCCCCTCTTTCCAGGACTCTTGCATTTACCTCCCTAACAACCCCATCCATAAACAAATTAAACAACCATGGAGACATCACACACCCCTGCCGCAAACCTACATTCACTGAGAACCAATCACTTTCCTCTCTTCCTACACGTACACATGCCTTACATCCTCGATAAAAACTTTTCACTGCTTCTAACAACTTTCCTCCCACACCATATATTCTTAATACCTTCCACAGAGCATCTCTATCAACTCTATCATATGCCTTCTCCAGATCCATAAATGCTACATACAAATCCATTTGCTTTTCTAAGTATTTCTCACATACATTCTTCAAAGCAAACACCTGATCCACACATCCTCTACCACTTCTGAAACCACACTGCTCTTCCCCAATCTGATGCTCTGTACATGCCTTCACCCTCTCAATCAATACCCTCCCATATAATTTACCAGGAATACTCAACAAACTTATACCTCTGTAATTTGAGCACTCACTCTTATCCCCTTTGCCTTTGTACAATGGCACTATGCACGCATTCCGCCAATCCTCAGGCACCTCACCATGAGTCATACATACATTAAATAACCTTACCAACCAGTCAACAATACAGTCACCCCCCTTTTTAATAAATTCCACTGCAATACCATCCAAACCTGCTGCCTTGCCGGCATTCATCTTCCGCAAAGCTTTCACTACCTCTTCTCTGTTTACCAAATCATTTTCCCTAACCCTCTCACTTTGCACACCACCTCGACCAAAACACCCTATATCTGCCACTCTATCATCAAACACATTCAACAAACCTTCAAAATACTCACTCCATCTCCTTCTCACATCACCACTACTTGTTATCACCTCCCCATTTGCGCCCTTCACTGAAGTTCCCATTTGCTCCCTTGTCTTACGCACTTTATTTACCTCCTTCCAGAACATCTTTTTATTCTCCCTAAAATTTAATGATACTCTCTCACCCCAACTCTCATTTGCCCTTTTTTTTCACCTCTTGCACCTTTCTCTTGACCTCCTGTCTCTTTCTTTTATACATCTCCCACTCAATTTCATTTTTTCCGTGCAAAAATCGTCCAAATGCCTCTCTCTTCTCTTTCACTAGTACTCTTACTTCATCCCACCACTCACTACCCTTTCTAATCAACCCACCTCCCACTCTTCTCATGCCACAAGCATCTTTAGCGCAATCCATCACTGATTCCCTAAATACATCCCATTCCTCCCCCACTCCCCTTACTTCCATTGTTCTCACCTTTTTCCATTCTGTACTCAGTCTCTCCTGGTACTTCCTCACACAGGTCTCCTTCCCAAGCTCACTTACTCTCACCACCCTCTTCACCCCAACATTCACTCTTCTTTTCTGAAAACCCATACAAATCTTCACCTTAGCCTCCACAAGATAATGATCAGACATCCCTCCAGTTGCACCTCTCAGCACATTAACATCCAAAAGTCTCTCTTTCGCACGCCTGTCAATTAACACGTAATCCAATAACGCTCTCTGGCCATCTCTCCTACTTACATAAGTATACTTATGTATATCTCGCTTTTTAAACCAGGTATTCCCAATCATCAGTCCTTTTTCAGCACATAAATCTACAAGCTCTTCACCATTTCCATTTACAACACTGAACACCCCATGTATACCAATTATTCCCTCAACTGCCACATTACTCACCTTTGCATTCAAATCACCCATCACTGTAACCCGGTCTCGTGCATCAAAACCACTAACACACTCATTCAGCTGCTCCCAAAACACTTGCTTCTCATGATCTTTCTTCTCATGCCCAGGTGCATATGCACCAATAATCACCCACCTCTCTCCATCAACTTTCAGTTTTACCCATATTAATCGAGAATTTACTTTCTCACACTCTATCACATACTCCCACAACTCCTGTTTCAGGAGTATTGCTACTCCTTCCCTTGCTCTTGTCCTCTCACTAACCCCTGACTTTACTCCCCAGACATTCCCAAACCACTCTTCCCCTTTACCCTTGAGCTTCGTTTCACTCAGAGCCAAAACATCCAGGTTCCTTTCCTCAAACATACTACCTATCTCTCCTTTTTTCACATCTTGGTTACATCCACACACATTTAGGCACCCCACTCTGAGCCTTCGAGGAGGATGAGCACTCCCCGCGTGACTCCTTCTTCTGTTTCCCATTTTAGAAAGTTAATACAAGGAGGGGAGGATTTCTGGCCCCCGCTCCCGTCCCCTCTAGTCGCTTTCTACGACACGCGAGGAATACTTGGGAAGTATTCTTTCACCCCTATCCCCAGGGATAATATACATGTATATATACATATACACATACACACACATACACATACATACGCACATATACACACACACACACATACATATATATACATATGAAAAATGTAAGAAACAATTTAGAAAACTGAAACTTCTAGCTTGAAATGAATGAAAAACTGAATGTCATATAATGGTTCAACCTCTGGCTATGGAAAAAGGAAATGTATAATTTATTTACACAAACGTCAATAGCAGTTCTCATCAATTTAACCACTGTATCAATAAGCTTCAATGTCTAAGCTACATTTTTCTCCAATTTCACTATTTTCTTGTCAAAACACCATGTATGAAAACTACCACTCCAGTAACACAACTATAAACATTTACTTCCCCTTTAAAAAGTTCTGGGGAAGTCTGTCACGATACACTGCGGGAAACTCTACCACCTGGCGGGGTTTGTGTTGCAATGGTTCCCAATTCACAAACGTAGTAGCATCACTGGTGGGCCAAGGTAGTTCCGTTTGCGAAGAGGCGCTTTATATGATGTCTTGACACACGATGATCTTAACGAGGTGATGATAGAGGTCCAGTGGAAGTGTTGTTCAGCGATGGGCAATTTCCTTGCCATGCTGAAGGACACAGTTCCCGTCACGGCGATTCTCTTCCACCGTCTTACAGTTTTATCCAATTTCCCAGCGTTTCACACACTCCAACACACTTCTCCGCTGGGCAAAACCGTCCGTCCGGTAACGTTCACACCTCCGTCGTTCACGAATATGATCATCATAATTCATCTTGCCTTAAATCTGGTGCGAGGCCTCTACAATGGGCTCCACTTTACGTCTTATGGACCGAGACACTGGAGAACTCCTTGCTCAGTACACTGGCCACACTGAATATGTTTGCAGATGATGCAAAACAAAGATCATGAGGAGCAGAAAAGCTTGGAGAATTGTATCACGTTACATGGGGACCCTAACAAACTCCAGCATTGGCCTGATACATGGTCGATGAAATTCAACCATGGACTAGGTTTTTTTTTTTTTTTGATGGCCAAGTCCTTCAGATTCCGTCTCTTTCTGGTCAAGAGCATTGCAGTATAAGAGCTCAGCGGGAAAGCAAAATCTTCATAGCGGTAATTGAGAGAACTGACTTGGATGCAATTATCCGCGTTCGTTTCCATCATCAGTTTCGAGGAAAGTTCTGCAAAGATTTCAACTTAACCACACAGATATATACATATATACACATGTACATAATTCATACTGTCTGCCCTTATTCATTCCCATCCCCACCCCGCCACACATGAAATAACAACCCCCTCCCCCGGCATGTGCACGAGGTAGCGCTAGGAAAAGAAAACAAAGGCTCCATTCGTTCACACTCCGTCTATAGCTGTCATGTATAATGCACCGAAACCACAGCTCACTTTCCACATCCAGGCCCTACAGAACTTTCCATGGTTTACCCCAGACGCTTCACATGCCCTGGTTCAATCCATTGACAGCACGTCGACCCGGTATACCACATCTTTCCAATTCACTCTATTCCTTCCATGCCTTTCACCCTCCTGCATGTTCATGCCCCGATCGCTCAAAATCTTTTTCATTCCATCCTTCCATCTCCAATTTGGTCTCCCACTTCTTGTTCCCTCCACCTCTGACACATATATGCTCTTTGTCAATCTTTCCTCACTCATTCTCTCCATGTGACCAAACCATTTCAATACACCCTCTTTTGCTCTCTCAACCACACTCTTTTTATTACCACACATCTCTCACACCCTTTCATTACTTACTCTATCAAACAACCTCACACCACACATTGTCCTCAAACATCTCATTTCCAACACATCCACCCTCCTCCACACATGCCTCCACACATGCCTCGCTACCATGTAACATTGTTGGAACTACTATTCCTTCAAACATCCCCATTTTTGCTTTCCGAGAGAATGTTCTCGCCTTCCACACATTCTTCAACACTCCCAGAACTTTCGCCCTCTCCCCACCCTGTGACTCACTTCTGCTTCCATGGTTCCATCCACTGCCAAGTCCACTCCCAAATATCTAAAACACTTCACTTCCTCCAGTCTTTCTCCATTCAAACTTCCCTCCCAATTGACTTGTCCCTCAACCCTAGTGAACCTATTTACCTTGCCTTTATTCACATTTACTCTCAGCTTCCCTGGTTGAGTCCACTGACAGCATCCCTGGTATACAACATTATTCCAATTCACTCTATTCCATCATTCCACCTCCAATTTTGTCTCCTGCTTCTCCCTGTTCCCTCCATCTCTGACACATATATCCTATTTATCAACCTTTCCTCACTCACTGTCTCCAAATGTCCAAACTATTTCAACACACCCTTTTCTGCTCCCTCAATCACACTCTATTACCACACACCTCTCACCCTTTCTTTACTTATTTGATTAAACCACCTCACACCACATACTGTCCTCAAACACTTAATTTCCATGTCTACCCTCCTCCATACAATCCTATCTATAGCCCATGCCTCTCAACCAGGTAATATTGTTGGAACTACCATTCCTTCAAACATAACCATTTTTGCTCTTTGAATCAGCATTCTCTCTTTCCATACATTCTTTATTGCTCCCAGAACCTTAGCCCCCTCCCCACCCTATGAATCACTTCCAATTTAAGTACCTGCAATGTTTAAACAGATTTCTATTTGTTTCATACCTCACTTTCGAGCTATTTGTTTGTAAAGAATAGTAGTATTCAATCAAAGAACTTTTCAGAAGTTACTTCTGCGTATGTAACAGCTGTATGTGTTTGGCAGAGACTGAGCATGATTACATTTAATTTCAGTGCTGCCACATTTTGATTTTGATCTACCTGAACAAACAGCATTTTTTTAAGTTCTCCTCTACATAGATTCCTAATTCCTTATCTAATCTTTGCTTTGAGTGAGCTTGACTGATCCATAGAGATTTTTATTGTCAGCATTGCTCTTGGCTCATCAAAGAGAACAATGAGTGTCACAAAGTAAGCATCATTTGAGAACTGGCAGACAATAGCCCATGTTTCTCATGATTCATTAAGATATCTACATTATGAAATGTACAGTATGAACCATATCTTTTACATATCAATATTTGATGGTAAAAGATGTATTGTTTATCTGGAGGATTCCTTTCCAGTAAATGTGTTTATAACCTGGGAAATGTGTACCAGCCACAGTGACATACAGTCATACTATGCGAAACTGATATCTTTATTTAGTGTTATATTCCCTATCAGTATTTTCTAGTGCACTTATACAGATGTTTGCTGCATGTGTGTATAACATGTATAAGAGAGAGAAAGAGTAACTTTCAACCTACAAGTCCTTAGGATAAAAATTTTGCCATGAGGAACAGCTGGGAGATATGGCATTTAACAGTGCGTTTATTCTCTACTGCCATGCTCATCACATAGTGGTCAGTTTTGGTTTCATCTGGAACTGTTTTCAGCCATTTGCATAATCTTTTTGAAGTAAAAGTCCATACCCACTCCTGGCAGAGTTTTATATTTCTTTCTGAAAAGCATTAAGTCTGCAATTTTTATGCTGGACTCTTGCATATTTTTGTTTGATACTGTTTTGTTGGCAAGATATTCTTAAAGCTGTAATTAGTGAGTGAAGTTTTCAATGTCTCTGATTTCTTCAATTTGTTACCATATGTCTTAATCAATTCAAGGTCTTTTAGTCTTTCATGATGTCCTTGTGTTCTATTCCTTCAGTTTTGCTAGTAAATGTTTCTGAATCCTCCTCAGAGGAAGAGAGAGAGAGAGAGAGAGAGAGAGAGAGAGAGAGAGAGAGAGAGAGAAAGAAAGGGAGAAAATTCACTGACAGTATTAATGATATTACATTTTTCATCACTCAGTAGACTATGATTTATTAAAAAAAAAGGTTGTCGGTGTAAAGACTTCCAGGTAAATTCAAAATTTTAATGAAGGATCATACAGGTTGAACCACGACAAAATAAAGTATTTGCAAAATGTTCTTTTTAAGTGCCTAAATAGCAAATAATCATTTGTTGAAGGCAAAGTAAGGTACTTTGTAGTTACAGTACTCTGTTATGTATTACACAGTGTGAGTAACTTACTAACTTCCAGTCCCTTTTTAATATCAAGCTTCTCACAATATACTTAACAAGGCTGATACAAAGCATAAGTCAATATTTCATATCTTAATTTGTCAGCTATAAAAACGAACAGAAATGCTTTAGAGAGTGCAAACTATACACACACTTACAACTGTGTTGGATGAATGTTAAAAATTAGTACCAGTAAGACAAGGCAATGAAACCTGTTGCAATTAATGACACACTGTGCATGGTGACTGTAAGAGTGAAATCCCAGTGCCTGACCTAGAGCTGCTGTAGCTCTAGGGTGGCACATAAGCCAATGCAGCTTTTGTACCTCTAGATTGGAACATTGCCCATCACAGCTGCTGCAGCTCTAAGATGGTACACCATTCACCACAGCTGCTGCTCCTCTAGTGTGGCCTGCCACCCACTACAACTTTTGCAATTCTTGAGGTGGCACACCATCCACTACAACTGCTGCAGCTCTAGGGAGAAACATCCACCACAGCTGCTGCAAGTCTGGGATGGCATATCCACCAAAGTTGCTGCAGTTCTAGGGAGGCACAACACCCATCACAATTGCTGCAGCTCTAGGATGGCACATCACCCACCAAAGCTGCTGCAGCTCTAGGGTGGTACACCACCCATCAAAATTGCTGCAGTTTTAGGAATTTACAACACTTATCACAGTTGCTGCAGCTCTTGGGTGAAACACCATCCACCACAGCTGCTGCAGCTCCAGTGTGGCATACCATCTCCCATAGCTGATGTAGCTCTAGGGTGGCACACCCACCAAAGCTGCTGCAGCTCTAGGGTGGCACACCACCCACCAAAAGTGCTGCAGCTCTACAATGGCATATCACCCAGCAAAACTGCTGCAGCTCTTGGGTTGCATACCATCCACCATAGCTGATGGAGCCTGTGGGTTCATACCATCCACCATAGCTGATGGAGCTCAAGCATTTCATACCACCCAGCACAGCTGCTGCAGCTCAAGAGTAGCATACCACCTACACCAGCTGCTGCAGCCCTAGAGTTGCACAACACTATTAAAGCTGTTGCAGCTCTAGAATGATGCACTATCCACAACTGCTGCAGCTTTGGGGTGTTACATCACCCACCAGAGCTGCGACAGCTCTATGGTAGCACATTACCCACCACACTGTTGTCACTCCTCCCCTAGGACTTTCTAGGGATACATCTTCTCATCTAAGGGTGACACATGAGAGTGATGGGACTGCATTTCTTTATGCCATTTCAGTCTTTATCTTTTTCATCATCATCTGTGTCTGGTGGTGTCACTGGATCACCCCAGTAACCTAGCACTTTGAGCGAGGGTTTTCGAGCCACTATGCGTTGCAGGATTGTGTCATCCACACTATTACATTGTTCCAAGTCTAAAATACGTAGGTCAGGCAGAGCGGAGGGAAGGTCAACAAAGGCCGTTCCTGTGAGTTGCACAACGCCCACCAGGCCAAGGACACGAAGCCGAGGGCAGGCAGCTATGACAGCACTGATGCCTACATCTGTCACCTCCCAGCACCAATGAAGCACCAGGTGGACCAACCTGGGGCAGGAACGTGAGAGAGCCTTCAGTACATTATCATCCATAAGGCAACATTCACCAAGGTTCACATATGCCAAGAGAGGTAATCTTCCATTAAAAAACAGAGATGTCAGTCCTTCTGGAGTTAATTGGCTACCTTTGCGAAGTTTTAGCCAAGTGAGATATTTCAGTCCTGAGACCCCAGAAAGACCGCTATCTGTCATTTGTTCACAGAATGAGACACCAAGCTTTTCCAGTTTTGTACAAGCTTGGAGTGATTGATAAGCAGCATCAGTTAGGTGCTCACCATCTAGGAACAAATTCTTGAGGCAGTGACTAAGTTCTTTTGTCATGCATACTACTGCATAATCATGTATATCCGTAATACCATCAATGTCAAGATATTCAAGTGACTGACACTGTTTAGCAATGGTTATCAATCCTGAATTGTCCAATGCCTGACAATGAGATAAGTTTAGGTATTGCAACTGATGGAGCCCTGCCATCATATGGTAAGACTTACTGCCATATACATAAGAACCTTCAATATTCAAGTAAAGAATGTCAGGACAGTTTTCCATCAATAATTTAAAGGTGTCCTCTGTCAAGCCATCACAAAATTTCACAGTAAGTTCCCTGAGTTTAGTGCATGAAGCAGCTACTTGTTGTAGTAAGTCTCCGCTATCCTCACGATTTTGGAGTTCAAGTGAGACGAGCAAAGGTGACCCCTCCAGTAAACGCCGTACTCGCTCTCCTTCAACACAGTGCTGGAATGAAAATACCAGATGTGTCCAAAGAGAGGGATCCTTGGCTAAGTCTCTCCAGGCAGTGCACACAGGAGCAACACTGATGCACAACTCGCATACACTCAAGAATGAGAAGATATACAGCAGAAGTTCACATGGTAGGTTATTAATGTGACACTCACCCAAGGAGGATGTGGTTGTTACATGGCCACTGTCTCCAGGACTTTCACAACTTCCAGTCTCTCCACTTTGTGAAGCTAAGCTAATATCAACTAAGTGTGAGCATACCATATCATCATTATTACCCTCAAAGGCACTTAAGCAAACCTGCTGAGCTGTATCTGAGTGTTCTGATTTTCTCTCCACCTCACCTACTACTAAGTTGGACAGGCATGGATAATTTGCTTTTAGGGTTTGAATATGTGAAATTTGCTGAGGGTCTGATGCATCCTCTACTGAATTAGAGGACTGTGAACAATCCTCATAGGCATCCTCACCACTGAATGCTTTGGCCATGTCTGCCGTATTCTATCTTTTTATTTCTGTGAACAACACCATAATTGGTAATTGCTCTTACAGCCAAAAACTTTACAAACATTTTAAGCCATATCTATGCTTGAAAAGCATTAAATTGATTATGTAGGAGTTGGCTGTGGTTGTGGTATTTCTTCGATGTCAACATGAAATGTCTGAGGATGGAGTGGAGGTCACCAGACTGATGCAGCCATGACCTGCAGCAGCCTGAGTCAGAGGTTACCAGACCGGAATAACAGCACCAGCACAAGCCTAGTATAGCCAGCACTAGGAGCAGCAAGGGTCAGAGGTCTCCAAACTAGTTCAGCAAGCACCAGGAACAGCCAAATCAGAAGTTGCAGTGGAGGTCACCAGAGTGGTACAGCCAGCACCAGGAGCAGCCTGGGTCAGAAGTAGCACCACTACAGTTGCATCCAGAAGGCAGGAATTCCATCCATGTCTCACATGCCCTTGAAAGAAATAAACACAATGATAAAATTATTATAAGACTGAGTTCTTTCACTTATTGTATGGTAAATATTAGGGCAGTTCTTCTGATACTGTACTCCAAAGATGAGATCTTCTGGAGCTACTGTAATGTTAATTTCTTTCTCATACTTGATTGCCATTTCCCACGTCAGCAAGGTAACACCAGGAAAGACCACAAACACTTGCATGAATTCTCTAGCTAAAATGTGTACAATACTGAAACCACAGCTCCCTATCAACAACCAAGTGCTGCAGGCCTTTCCAAGGTTTACCCCAGGTGTTTCACTTGCCCTGATTCAGTCCATTGACAGCATGTCAACCCCAGCATACCATATCATTCCAGTTAACCCTAACCCTTGCATGCTCAAAATCTTTTTCAATCCATCCATGCCAACCTTTCCTCTCATTCTCTTCCCATGTACAAACCCTTTCAGTACACCCTCTTCTGTTCTCTCAACCACACTCTTTTAAATTACCACATCTCTCTTACCCTTTCATTAATTACTTAATCACACCACCTCACTCCACATGTCCTCATACAATTAATTTCCAACACATCCACCCTCCTCCACACACCCTCACATTCATAAAATATTGTTAGGAATGCTATACCTTTGAACATTACTATTTTTGCCCTCCCAGATAATATTTGTCTTTTTCCACAAATTCTTCAGCACTCCTAGAAACTTTTTTGTGCCCTCAACCACCTTATGACTCACTGTTAATCATATATATATAGTTCTTAACGCTACCTCGCTAATGCGGGAAATGGCGAACAGTTTGAAAGAAAAAAGGTATATATATATATATATATATATATATATATATATATATATATATATATATATATATACATTCCCTGGGGATAGGGGAGAAAGAATACTTCCCACGTATTCCCTGCGTGTCGTAGAAGGCGACTAAAAGGGAAGGGAGCGGGGGGCTAGAAATCCTCCCCTCTCTATTTTTTTTTCTTTTTTTTTATTTTACAAAGGAAGGAACAGAGAAGGGGGCTGGATGAGGATGTTTCCTCAGAGGCCCAGTCCTCTGTTCTTAACGCTACCTCGCTGACGCGGGAAATGGCGAATAGTATGAAAGAAAAGAAAGAAGAATATATATATATATATATATATATATATATATATATATATATATATATATATATATATATATATATATATATATATGTATATATATATATATATATATATATATATATATTTACTGTGTCACGTCAGATCTAAGTGTAATGTTATCGAACAAATTGCTATAGAGGAAAGAGACCTCCTGGCTTGAAATCTTACCTGGAATGTTAACTAGTGCTAAATGTTAAATGCCTGATTTATGTGTTTGTCTTTGTACACCTGCATTCTTTCATTATAAGTAGAGTTAATGCAGTGCTGGTCTTTTAATTCAATCCTATAACTTCTGATCGTGTTATCCCGTTGTGAAACGTAATGAAGCTAGCGTCCTTACAGGAAGACGAGGACCAATAGATTACTCGTAACAAATATATGTTACTGGTGACCTTGTCCGAATATATATTATATTTGAATTCGTAACAATATATATATATACACGCTTTGCTTTGTCGCTGTCTCCCGCTGTCTCCTCAAACATCTCATTTCCAGCACATCCACCCTCCTCCGCACAATTCTATCCATAGCCCACGCCTCGCAACCATACAACATTGTTGGAACCACTATTCCCTCAAACATACCCATTTTTGCTTTCCGAGATAATGTTCTCGACTTCCAAACATTCTTCAAGGCTCCCAGGTTTTTCGCCCCCTCCCCCACCCTATGATTCACTTCCGCTTCCATGGTTCCATCCGCTGCCAGATCCACTCCCAGATATCTTAAACACTTTACTTCCTTCAGGGGGCTAATGGGGAGGTGATAACAAGTAGTGGTGATGTGAGAAGGAGATGGAGTGAGTATTTTGAAGGTTTGTTGAATGTGTTTGATGATAGAGTGGCAGATATAGGGTGTTTTGGTTGAGGTGGTGTGCAAAGTGAGAGGGTTAGGGAAAATGATTTGGTAAACAGAGAAGAGGTAGTAAAAGCTTTGCGGAAGATGAAAGCCGGCAAGGTAGCAGGGTTGGATGGTATTGCAGTGGAATTTATGAAAAAAGGGGGTGACTGTATTGTTGACTGGTTGGTAAGTTTATTTAATGTATGTATGATTCATGGTGAGGTGCCTGAGGATTGGCAGAATGCTTGCATGGTGCCATTGTACAAGGGCAAAGGGGATAAGAGTGAGTGCTCAAATTACAGAGGTATAAGTTTGTTGAGTATTCCTGGTAAATTATATGGGAGGGTATTGATTGAGAAGGTGAAGGCATGTACAGAGCATCAGATGGGGGAAAAGCAGTGTGGTTTCAGAAGTGGTAGAGGATGTGTGGATCAGGTGTTTGCCTTGAATTTTTTTTTTTTTTTTTTTTTGCTTTGTCGCTGTCTCCCGCGTTTGCGAGGTAGCGCAAGGAAACAGATGAAAGAAATGGCCCAACCAACCCCCATACACATGTATATACATACGTCCACACACGCAAATATACATACCTACACAGCTTTCCATGGTTTACCCCAGACGCTTCACATGCCTTGATTCAATCCACTGACAGCACGTCAACCCCGGTATACCACATCGCTCCAATTCACTCTATTCCTTGCCCTCCTTTCACCCTCCTGCATGTTCAGGCCCCGATCACACAAAATCTTTTTCACTCCATCTTTCCACCTCCAATTTGGTCTCCCTCTTCTCCTCGTTCCTCCACTTCCGACACATATATTCTCTTGGTCAATCTTTCCTCACTCATTCTCTCCATGTGCCCGAACCATTTCAAAACACCCTCTTCTGCTCTCTCAACCACGCTCTTTTTATTTCCACACATCTCTCTTACCCTTACGTTACTTACTCGATCAAACCACCTCACACCACACATTGTCCTCAAACATCTCATTTCCAGCACATCCATCCTCCTGCGCACAACTCTATCCATAGCCTACGTCTCGCAACCATACAACATCGTTGGAACCACTATTCCTTCAAACATACCCATTTTTGCTTTCCGAGATAATGTTCTTGACTTCCACACATTCTTCAAGGCTCCCAGAATTTTCGCCCCCTCCCCCACCCTATGATCCACTTCCGCTTCCATGGTTCCATCCGCTGCCAGATCCACTCCCAGATATCTAAAACACTTCACTTCCTCCAGTTTTTCTCCATTCAAACTCACCTCCCAATTGACTTGACCCTCAACCCTACTGTACCTAATAACCTTGCTCTTATTCACTTTTACTCTTAACTTTCTTCTTTCACACACTTTACCAAACTCAGTCACCAGCTTCTGCAGTTTCTCACATGAATCAGCCACCAGCGCTGTATCATCAGCGAACAACAACTGACTCACTTCCCAAGCTCTCTCATCCCCAACAGACTTCATACTTGCCCCTCTTTCCAAAACTCTTGCATTCACCTCCCTAACAACCCCATCCATAAACAAATTAAACAACCATGGAGACATCACACACCCCTGCCGCAAACCTACATTCACTGAGAACCAATCACTTTCCTCTCTTCCTACACGTACACATGCCTTACATCCTCGATAAAAACTTTTCACTGCTTCTAACAACTTGCTTCCCACACCATATATACTTAATACCTTCCACAGAGCATCTCTATCAACTCTATCATATGCCTTCTCCAGATCCATAAATGCTACATACAAATCCATTTGCTTTTCTAAGTATTTCTCACATACATTCTTCAAAGCAAACACCTGATCCACACATCCTCTACCACTTCTGAAACCACACTGCTCTTCCCCAATCTGATGCTCTGTACATGCCTTCACCCTCTCAATCAATATCCTCCCATATAATTTACCAGGAATACTCAACAAACTTATACCTCTGTAATTTGAGCACTCACTCTTATCCCCTTTGCCTTTGTACGATGGCACTATGCACGCATTCCGCCAATCCTCAGGCACCTCACCATGAGTCATACATACATTAAATAACCTTACCAACCAGTCAACAATACAGTCACCCCCTTTTTTCATAAATTCCACTGCAATACCATCCAAACCTGCTGCCTTGCCGGCTTTCATCTTCTGCAAAGCTTTTACTACCTCTTCTCTGTTTACCAAATCATTTTCCCTAACCCTCTCACTTTGCACACCACCTCGACCAAAACACCCTATATCTGCCACTCTATCATCAAACACATTCAACAAACCTTCAAAATACTCACTCCATCTCCTTCTCACATCACCACTACTTGTTATCACCTCCCCATTTGCGCCCTTCACTGAAGTTCCCATTTGCTCCCTTGTCTTACACACTTTATTTACCTCCTTCCAGAACATCTTTTTATTCTCCCTAAAATTTAATGATACTCTCTCACCCCAACTCTCATTTGCCCTTTTTTTCACCTCTTGCACCTTTCTCTTGACCTCCTGTCTCTTTCTTTTATACATCTCTCACTCAATTTCATTTTTTCCCTGCAAAAATCATCCAAATGCCTCTCTCTTCTCTTTCACTAATACTCTTACTTCTTCATCCCACCACTCACTACCCTTTCTAATCAACCCACCTCCCACTCTTCTCATGCCACAAGCATCTTTTGCGCAATCCATCACTGATTCCCTAAATACATCCCATTCCTCCCCCACTCCCCTTACTTCCATTGTTCTCACCTTTTTCCATTCTGTACTTAGTCTCTCCTGGTACTTCCTCACACAAGTCTCCTTCCCAAGCTCACTTACTCTCACCATCCTTGAAAAATGTATGTGAGAAATACTTAGAAAAGCAAATGGATTTGTATGTAGCATTTATAGATCTGGAGAAGGCATATGATAGAGTTGATAGAGATGATGTGTGGAAGGTATTAAGAATATATGGTGTGGGAGGTAAATTGTTAGAAGCAGTGAAAAGTTTTTATCGAGGATGTAAGGCATGTGTACGTGTAGGAAGAGAGAAAAGCGATTGGTTCTCAGTGAATGTTGGTTTGCGGCAGGGGTGCGTAATGTCTCCATTGTTGTTTAATTTGTTTATGGATGGGGTTGTTAGGGAGGTGAATGCATGAGTTTTGGAAAGAGGGGCAAGTATGCAGTCTTTTGTGGATGAGAGAGCTTGGGAAGTGAGTCAGTTGTTGTTTGCTGATGATACAGTGCTGGTGGCTGATTTGGGTGAGAAACTGCAGAAGCTGGTGATTGAGTTTGGTTAAGTGTGTGAAAGAAGAAAGCTGAGAGTATATGTGAATAAGAGCAAGGTTGTTAGGTAAAGTAAAGTTCAGGGACAAGTCAAATGGGAGGTAAGTTTGAATGGAGAAAGACTGGAGGAAGTGAAGTGTTTTAGATATCTGGGAGTGGATTTGGCAGCGGATGGAACCATGGAAGTGGAAGTATATATATATATATATATATATATATATATATATATACATATATATATATATATATATATATATATATATATATATATATATATATATATATATATTTTTTTTTTTTTTTTTTTTTTTTATACTTTGTCGCTGTCTCCCGCGTTTGCGAGGTAGCGCAAGGAAACAGACGAAAGAAATGGCCCAACCCCCCCCCATACACATGTATATACACACGTCCACACACGCAAATATACATACCTACACAGCTTTCCATGGTTTACCCCAGACGCTTCACATGCCTTGCTTCAATCCACTGACAGCACGTCAACCCCTGTATACCACATGACTCCAATTCACTCTATTTCTTGCCCTCCTTTCACCCTCCTGCATGTTCAGGCCCCGATCACACAAAATCTTTTTCACTCCATCTTTCCACCTCCAATTTGGTCTCCCTCTTCTCCTCGTTCCCTCCACCTCCGACACATATATCCTCTTGGTCAATCTCTCCTCACTCATTCTCTCCATGTGCCCAAACCATTTCAAAACACCCTCTTCTGCTCTCTCAACCACGCTCTTTTTATTTCCACACATCTCTCTCACCCTTACGTTACTTACTCGATCAAACCACCTCACACCACACATTGTCCTCAAACATCTCATTTCCAGCACATCCATCCTCCTGCGCACATCTCTATCCATAGCCCACGCCTCGCAGCCATACAACATTGTTGGAACCACTATTCCCTCAAACATACCCATTTTTGCTTTCCGAGATAATGTTCTCGACTTCCACACATTTTTCAAGGCTCCCAAAATTTTCGCCCCCTCCCCCACCCTATGATCCACTTCCGCTTCCATGGTTCCATCCGCTGACAGATCCACTCCCAGATATCTAAAACACTTCACTTCCTCCAGTTTTTCTCCATTCAAACTCACCTCCCAATTGACTTGACCCTCACCCCTACTGTACCTAATAACCTTGCTCTTATTCACATTTACTCTCAACTTTCTTCTTCCACACACTTTACCAAACTCAGTCACCAGCTTCTGCAGTTTCTCACATGAATCAGCCACCAGCGCTGTATCATCAGCGAACAACAACTGACTCACTTCCCAAGCTCTCTCATCCCCAACAGACTTCATACTTGCCCCTCTTTCCAGGACTCTTGCATTTACCTCCCTTACAACCCCATCCATAAACAAATTAAACAACCATGGAGACATCACACACCCCTGCCGCAAACCTACATTCACTGAGAACCAATCACTTTCCTCTCTTCCTACACGTACACATGCCTTACATCCTCGATAAAAACTTTTCACTGCTTCTAACAACTTGCCTCCCACACCATATATTCTTAATACCTTCCACAGAGCATCTCTATCAACTCTATCATATGCCTTCTCCAGATCCATAAATGCTACATACAAATCCATTTGCTTTTCTAAGTATTTCTCACATACATTCTTCAAAGCAAACACCTGATCCACACATCCTCTACCACTTCTGAAACCGCACTGCTCTTCCCCAATCTGATGCTCTGTACATGCCTTCACCCTCTCAATCAATACCCTCCCATATAATTTACCAGGAATACTCAACAAACTTATACCTCTGTAATTTGAGCACTCACTCTTATCCCCTTTGCCTTTGTACAATGGCACTATGCACGCATTCCGCCAATCCTCAGGCACCTCACCATGAGTCATACATACATTAAATAACCTTACCAACCAGTCAACAATACAGTCACCCCCTTTCTTAATAAATTCCACTGCAATACCATCCAAACCTGCTGCCTTGCCGGCTTTCATCTTCCGCAAATATATATATATATATATTCTTTCTTTTTCTTTCATACTATTCGCCATTTCCCGCCTCAGCGAAATAGCGATATATATATATATATATTTATTTATTTATTATATTAATTTATTATACTTTGTCGCTGTCTCCCGCGTTTGCGAGGTAGCGCAAGGAAACAGACGAAAGAAATGGCCCAACCCCCCCATACACATGTATATACATACGTCCACACACGCAAATATACATACCTACACAGCTTTCCATGGTTTACCCCAGACGCTTCACATGCCTTGATTCAATCCACTGACATCACGTCAACCCCGGTATACCACATCGCTCCAATTCACTCTATTCCTTGCCCTCCTTTCACCCTCCTGCATGTTCAGGCCCCGATCACACAAAATCTTTTTCACTCCATCTTTCCACCTCCAATTTGGTCTCCCTCTTCTCCTCGTTCCCTCCACCTCCGACACATATATCCTCTTGGTCAATCTTTCCTCACTCATTCTCTCCATGTGCCCAAACCACTTCAAAACACCCTCTTCTGCTCTCTCAACCACGCTCTTTTTATTTCCACACATCTCTCTTACCCTTACGTTACTCACTCGATCAAACCACCTCACACCACACATTGTCCTCAAACATCTCATTTCCAGCACATCCATCCTCCTGCGCACAACTCTATCCATAGCCCACGCCTCGCAACCATACAACACTGTTGGAACCACTATTCCTTCAAACATACCCATTTTTGCTTTCCGAGATAATGTTCTCGACTTCCACACATTCTTCAAGGCCCCCAGAATTTTCGCCCCCTCCCCCACCCTATGATCCACTTCTGCTTCCATATATATATATTTTTTTTTCTTTTTTTTTATACTTTGTCGCTGTCTCCCGCGTTTGCGAGGTAGCGCAAGGAAACAGACGAAAGAAATGGCCCAACCCCCCCCATACACATGTATATACATACGTCCACACACGCAAATATACATACCTACACAGCTTTCCATGGTTTACCCCAGACGCTTCACATGCCTTGATTCAATCCACTGACAGCACGTCAACCCCGGTATACCACATCGCTCCAATTCACTCTATTCCTTGCCCTCCTTTCACCCTCCTGCATGTTCAGGCCCCGATCACACAAAATCTTTTTCACTCCATCTTTCCACCTCCAATTTGGTCTCC
Source organism: Panulirus ornatus (assembly GCF_036320965.1). Lineage (NCBI taxonomy): Eukaryota > Metazoa > Arthropoda > Malacostraca > Decapoda > Palinuridae > Panulirus > Panulirus ornatus. The sequence continues at coordinate 19,596,607 of NC_092228.1, forward strand.
CTCTTCTCCTTGCTCCCTCCACCTCCGACACATATATCCTCTTGGTCAATCTTTCCTCACTCAACCTCTCCATGTGCCCAAACCACTTCAAAACAACCTCTTCTGCTCTCTCAACCACGCTCTTTTTATTTCCACACATCTCTCTTACCCTTACGTTACTCACTCGATCAAACCACCTCACACCACCCATTGTCCTGAAACATCTCATTTCCAGCACATCCATCCTCCTGCACACAACTCTATCCATAGCCCACGCCCCGCAACCATACAGCATTGTTGGAACCACTATTCCTTCAAACATACCCATTTTTGCTTTCCGAGATAATGTTCTCGACTTCCACACATTCTTCAAGGCCCCCAGAATTTTCGCCCCCTCCCCCACCCTATGATCCACTTCCGCTTCCATGGTTCCATCCGCTGCCAGATCCACTCCCAGATATCTAAAACACTTCACTTCCTCCAGTTTTTCTCCATTCAAACTCACCTCCCAATTGACTTGACCCTCAACCCTACTGTACCTAATAACCTTGCTCTTATTCACATTTACTCTTAACTTTCTTCTTCCACACACTTTACCAAACTCAGTCACCAGCTTCTGCAGTTTCTCACATGAATCAGCCACCAGCGCTGTATCATCAGCGAACAACAACTGACTCACTTCCCAAGCTCTCTCATCCCCAACAGACTTCATACTTGCCCCTCTTTCCAAAACTCTTGCATTTACCTCCCTAACAACCCCATCCATAAACAAATTAAACAACCATGGAGACATCACACACCCCTGCCGCAAACCTACATTCACTGAGAACCAATCACTTTCCTCTCTTCCTACACGTACACATGCCTTACATCCTCGATAAAAACTTTTCACTGCTTCTAAGAACTTTCCTCCCACACCATATATTCTTAATACCTTCTACAGAGCATCTCTATCAACTCTATCATATGCCTTCTCCAGATCCATAAATGCTACATACAAATCCATTTGCTTTTCTAAGTATTTCTCACATACATTCTTCAAAGCAAACACCTGATCCACACATCCTCTACCACTTCTGAAACCACACTGCTCTTCCCCAATCTGATGCTCTGTACATGCCTTCACCCTCTCAATCAATACCCTCCCATATAATTTACCAGGAATACTCAACAAACTTATACCTCTGTAATTTGAGCACTCACTCTTATCCCCTTTGCCTTTGTACAATGGCACTATGCACGCATTCCGACAATCCTCAGGCACCTCACCATGAGTCATACATACATTAAATAACCTTACCAACCAGTCAACAATACAGTCACCCCCTTTTTTCATAAATTCCACTGCAATACCATCCAAACCTGCTGCCTTGCCGGCTTTCATCTTCCGCAAAGCTTTCACTACCTCTTCTCTGTTTACCAAATCATTTTCCCTAACCCTCTCACTTTGCACACCACCTCGACCAAAACACCCATCCTCCTGCGCACAACTCTATCCATAGCCCACGTCTCGCAACCATACAACATTGTTGGAACCACTATTCCTTCAAACATACCCATTTTTGCTTTCCGAGATAATGTTCTCGACTTCCACACATTCTTCAAGGCTCCCAGAATTTTCGCCCCCTCCCCCACCCTATGATCCACTTCCGCTTCCATGGTTCCATCCGCTGCCAGATCCACTCCCAGATATCTAAAACACTTAACTTCCTCCAGTTTTTCTCCATTCAAACTCACCTCCCAATTGACTTGACCCTCAACCCTACTGTACCTAATAACCTTGCTCTTATTCACATTTACTATTAACTTTCTTCTTCCACACACTTTACCAAACTCAGTCACCAGCTTCTGCAGTTTCTCACATGAATCAGCCACCAGTGCTGTATCATCAGCGAACAACAACTGACTCACTTCCCAAGCTCTCTCATCCCCAACAGACTTCATACTTGCCCCTCTTTCCAAAACTCTTGCATTCACCTCCCTAACAACCCCATCCATAAACAAATTAAACAACCATGGAGACATCACACACCCCTGCCGCAAACCTACATTCACTGAGAACCAATCACTTTCTTCTCTTCCTACACGTACACATGCCTTACATCCTCGATAAAAACTTTTCACTGCTTCTAACAACTTTCCTCCCACACCATATATTCTTAATACCTTCCACAGAGCATCTCTATCAACTCTATCATATGCCTTCGCCAGATCCATAAATGCTACATACAAATCCATATATATATATATATATATATATATATATATATATATATATATATATATATATATATATATATAAAGTAAATTCTCGATTAATATGGGTAAAACTGAAAGTTGATGGAGAGAGATGGGTGATTATTGGTGCATATGCACCTGGGCATGAGAAGAAAGATCATGAGAGGCAAATGTTTTGGGAGCAGCTGAATGAGTGTGTTAGTGGTTTTGATGCACGAGACCGGGTTATAGTGATGGGTGATTTTAATGCAAAGGTGATTAATGTGGCAGTTGAGGGGTGTTCAGTGTTGTAAATGGAAATGGTGAAGAGCTTGTAGATTTACGTGCTGAAAAAGGACTGGTGATTGGGAATACCTGGTTTAAAAAGCGAGATATACATAAGTATATGTATGTAAGTAGGAGAGATGGCCAGAGAGCGTTATTGGATTACGTGTTAATTGACAGGCGTGCAAAAGAGAGACTTTTGGATGTTAATGTGCTGAGAGATGCAACTGGAGGGATGTCTGATCATTATTTTGTGGAGGCTAAGGTGAAGATTTGTATGGGTTTTCAGAAAAGAAGAGTGAATGTTGGGGTGAAGAGGGTGGTGAGAGTAAGTGAGCTTGGGAAGGAGACTTGTGTGAGGAAGTACCAGGAGAGACTGAGTACAGAATGGAAAAAGGTGAGAACAATGGAAGTAAGGGGAGTGGGGGAGGAATGGGATGTATTTAGGGAATCAGTGATGGATTGCGCAAAAGATGCTTGTGGCATGAGAAGTGTGGGAGGTGGGTTGATTAGAAAGGGTAGTGAGTGGTGGGATGAAGAAGTAAGATTATTAGTGAAAGAGAAGAGAGAGGCATTTGGATGATTTTTGGAGGGAAAAAATGCAATTGAGTGGGAGATGTATAAAAGAAAGAGATAGGAGGTCAAGAGAAAGGTGCAAGAGGTGAAAAAGAGGGCAAATGAGAGTTGGGGTGAGAGAGTATCATTAAATTTTAGGGAGAATAAAAAGATGTTCTGGAAGGAGGTAAATAAAGTGCGTAAGACAAGGGAGCAAATGGGTATTTCAGTGAAGGGCGCAAATGGGGAGGTGATAACAAGTAGTGGTGATGTGAGAAGGAGATGGAGTGAGTATTTTGAAGGTTTGTTGAATGTTTGATGATAGAGTGGCAGATATAGGGTGTGTTGGTCGAGGTGGTGTGCAAAGTGAGAGGGTTAGGGAAAATGATTTGGTAAACAGAGAAGAGGTAGTAAAAGCTTTGCAGAAGATGAAAGCTGGCAAGGCAGCAGGTTTGGATGGTATTGCAGTGGAAGCTATTAAAAAAGGGGGTGACTGTATTGTTGACTGGTTGGTAAGGTTATTTAATGTATGTATGACTCATGGTGAGGTGCCTGAGGATTGGCGGAATGCATGCATAGTGCCATTGTACAAAGGCAAAGGGGATAAGAGTGAGTGCTCAAATTACAGAGGTATAAGTTTGTTGAGTATTCCTGGTATATTATATGAGAGGGTATTGATTGAGAGGGTGAAGGCATGTACAGAGCATCAGATTGGGGAAGAGCAGTGTGGTTTCAGAAGTGGTAGAGGATGTGTGGATCAGGTGTTTGCTTTGAAGAATGTATGTGAGAAATACTTAGAAAAGCAAATGGATTTGTATGTAGCATTTATGGATCTGGAGAAGGCATATGATAGAGTTGATAGAGATGCTCTGTGGAAGGTATTAAGAATATATGGTGTGGGAGGAAAGTTGTTAGAAGCAGTGAAAAGTTTTTATCGAGGATGTAAGGCATGTGTACGTGTAGGAAGAGAGGAAAGTGATTGGTCCTCAGTGAATGTAGGTTTGCGGCAGGGGTGTGTGATGTCTCCATGGTTGTTTAATTTGTTTATGGATGGGGTTGTTAGGGAGGTGAATGCAAGAGTTTTGGAAAGAGGGGCAAGTATGAAGTCTGTTGTGGATGAGAGAGCTTGGGAAGTGAGTCAGTTGTTGTTCACTGATGATACAGCGCTGGTGGCTGATTCATGTGAGAAACTGCAGAAGCTGGTGACTGAGTTGGTAAAGTGTGTGAAAGAAGAAAGTTAAGAGTAAATGTGAATAAGAGCAAGGTTATTAGGTACAGTAGGGTTAAGGGTCAAGTCAATTGGGAGGTAAGTTTGAATGGAGAAAAACTGGAGGAAGTAAAGTGTTTTAGATATCTGGGAGTGGATCTGGCAGCGGATGGAACCATGGAAGCGGAAGTGAATCATAGGGTGGGGGAGGGGGAGAAAATCCTGGAAGCCTTGAAGAATGTGTGGAAGTCGAGAACATTATCTCGGAAAGCAAAAATTGGTATGTTTGAAGGAATAGTGGTTCCAACAATGTTGTATGGTTGCGAGGCGTGGGCTATGGATAGAGTTGTGCGCAGGAGGGTGGATGTGCTGGAAATGAGATGTTTGAGGACAATGTATGGTGTGAGGTGGTTTGATCGAGTAAGTAATGTAAGGGTAAGAGAGATGTGTGGAAATAAAAAGAGTGTGGTCGAGAGAGCAGAAGAGGGTGTTTTGAAATGGTTTGGGCACATGGAGAGAATGAGTGAGGAAAGATTGACCAAGAGGATATATGTGTCGGAGGTGGAGGGAACGAGGAGAAGTGGGAGACCAAATTGGAGGTGGAAAGATGGAGTGAAAAAGATTTTGTGTGATCGGGGCCTGAACATGCAGGAGGGTGAAAGGAGGGCGAGGAATAGAGTGAATTGGATCGATGTGGTATACCGGGGTTGACGTGCTGTCAGTGGATTGAATCAGGGCATGTGAAGCGTCTGGGGTAAACCATGGAAAGTTGTGTGGGGCCTGGATGTGGAAAGGGAGCTGTGGTTTCGGGCATTATTGCATGACAGCTAGAGACTGAGTGTGAACGAATGTGGCCTTTGTTGTCTTTTCCTAGTGCTACCTCGCACGCATGAGGGGGGGAGGGTGATGGTATTCCATGTGTGGCGAGGTGGCGATGGGAATGAATAAAGGCAGACAGTGTGAATTGTGTGCATGGGTATATATGTATGTGTCTGTGTGTGTATATATATGTGTACATTGAGATGTATAGGTATGTATATTTGCGTGTGTGGACGTGTATGTATATACATTGTGTATGGAGGTGGGTTGGGCCATTTCTTTCGTCTGTTTTCTTGCGCTACCTCGCAAACGCGGGAGACAGCGAGAAAGCAAAATGAATAATAAAATATATATATATATATATATATATATATATATATATATATATATATATATATATATATATATATGGAAGCGGAAGTGGATCATAGGGTGGGGGAGGGGGTGAAAATTCTGGGAGCCTTGAAGAATGTGTGGAAGTCGAGAACATTATCTCGGTAAGCAAAAATGGGTATGTTTGAAGGAATAGTGGTTCCAACAATGTTGTATGGTTGCGAGGCGTGGGCTATGGATAGAGTTGTGCGCAGGAGGATGGATGTGCTGGAAATGAGATGTTTGAGGACAATGTGTGGTGTGAGGTCGTTTGGTCGAGTAAGTAACGTAAAGGTAAGAGAGATGTGTGGAAATAAAAAGAGCGTGGTTGAGAGAGCAGAAGAGGGTGTTTTGAAATGGTTTGGGCACATGGAGAGAATGAGTGAGGAAAGATTGACCAAGAGGATATATGTGTCGGAGGTGGAGGGAACGAGGAGAAGAGGGAGACCAAATTGGAGGTGGAAAGATGGAGTGAAAAAGATTTTGTGTGATTGGGGCCTGAACATGCAGGAGGGTGAAAGGAGGGTAAGGAATAGAGTGAATTGGATCGATGTGGTATACCGGGGTTGACATGCTGTCAGTGGATTGAATCAGGGCATGTGAAGCGTCTGGGGTAAACCATGGAAAGCTCTGTAGGTATGTATATTTGCGTGTGTGGACGTATGTATATACATGTGTATGGGGGTGGGTTGGGCCATTTCTTTCGTCTGTTTCCTTGCACTACCTCGCAAACGCGGGAGACAGTGACAAAGCAAAAAAAAAATTTATTAAATTTATTAAAAAAGGGGGTGACTGTATTGTTGACTGGTTGGTAAGGTTATTTAATGTATGTATGACTCATGGTGAGGTGCCTGAGGATTGGCGGAATGCGTGCATAGTGCCATTGTACAAAGGCAAAGGGGATAAGAGTGAGTGCTCAAATTACAGAGGTATATGTTTGTTGAGTATTCCTGGGAAATTATATGGGAGGGTATTGATTGAGAGGGTGAAGGCATGTACAGAGCATCAGATTAGGGAAGAGCAGTGTGGTTTCAGAAGTGGTAGAGGATGTGTGGATCAGGTGTTTGCTTTGAAGAATGTATGTGAGAAATACTTAGAAAAGCAAATGGATTTGTATGTAGCATTTATGGATCTGGAGAAGGCATATGATAGAGTTGATAGAGATGCTCTGTGGAAGGTATTAAGAATATATGGTGTGGGAGGAAAGTTGTTAGAAGCAGTGAAAAGTTTTTATCGAGGATGTAAGGCATGTGTACGTGTAGGAAGAGAGGAAAGTGATTGGTTCTCAGTGAATGTAGGTTTGCGGCAGGGGTGTGTGATGTCTCCATGGTTGTTTAATTTGTTTATGGATGGGGTTGTTAGGGAGGTAAATGCAAGAGTTTTGGAAAGAGGGGCAAGTATGAAGTCTGTTGGGGATGAGAGAGCTTGGGAAGTGAGTCAGTTGTTGTTCGCTGATGACACAGCGCTGGTGGCTGATTCATGTGAGAAACTGCAGAAGCTGGTGACTGAGTTTGGTAAAGTGTGTGGAAGAAGAAAGTTAAGAGTAAATGTGAATAAGAGCAAGGTTATTAGGTACAGTAGGGTTGAGGGTCAAGTCAATTGGGAGGTGAGTTTGAATGGAGAAAAACTGGAGGAAGTAAAGTGTTTTAGATATCTGGGAGTGGATCTGGCAGCGGATGGAACCATGGAAGCGGAAGTGGATCATAGGGTGGGGGAGGGGGCGAAAATTCTGGGGGCCTTGAAGAATGTGTGGAAGTCGAGAACATTATCTCGGAAAGCAAAAATGGGTATGTTTGAAGGAATAGTGGTTCCAACAATGTTGTATGGTTGCGAGGCGTGGGCTATGGATAGAGTTGTGCGCATTAGGATGTATGTGCTGGAAATGAGATGTTTGAGAACAATGTGTGGTGTGAGATGGTTTGATCGAGTGAGTAATGTGAGGGTAAGAGAGATGTGTGGAAATAAAAAGAGCGTGGTTGAGAGAGCAGAAGAGGGTGTTTTGAAGTGGTTTGGGCACATGGAGAGGATGAGTGAGGAAAGATTGACCAAGAGGATATATGTGTCGGAGGTGGAGGGAACAAGGAGAAGAGGGAGACCAAATTGGAGGTGGAAAGATGGAGTGAAAAAGATTTTGTGTGATCGGGGCCTGAACATGCAGGAGGGTGAAAGGAGGGCAAGGAATAGAGTGAATTGGAGCGATGTGGTATACCGGGGCTGACGTGCTGTCAGTGGATTGAATCAAGGCATGTGAAGCGTCTGGGGTAAACCATGGAAAGCTGTGTAGGTATGTATATTTGCGTGTGTGGACGTATGTATATACATGTGTATGGGGGTGAGTTGGGCCATTTCTTTCGTCTGTTTCCTTGCGCTACCTCGCAAACGCGGGAGACAGCGACAAAGTATGAAAAAAAAAAATATATATATATATATATATATATATATATATATATATATATATATATATATATATATATATATATATCCATGACCCTTATACTACAAAAACAGTTCTTTACACCTTTTTCTTCTCATATCTTGCTTGATTTCATGCTATATCCTTTGGTTGTCATATCCCTGCATCTGTCAGAGAATATTCATTGTCTATATCATCAATCTGATTTTGAAATTCCAAGGTCATGATCAAGGAACCCCTTACTCTTGCCTTTTCGAAGGTGGGCAAATTTATGGAGTTTAGCCTTTCCTTGTAACTCAGCTCTTAATTTTTTGTACCATCTTTGTTATCCTCTTCTTCTTACTTTTTAGGTGTGGTGACCAAAGTTGAGAAGCATATTTCAAATTAAGCCTTATGTAGGATATAAACAGCTTGTTAAACATTTTCTCATCCATATACTTGAAAGCTATTCTATGACAATACACAATTGGTTTCCTCAACTATTCTCCTTATGTGGTACTCTGGTGACAGGTTGAGGATGATGTCAACTCCCAAGTCCTTCTCACATACAGAATTTTGAAGCTTATTTCCTGGTTAAAAATGATCATACTGAGGCTTTCTTTCACTGTCCTATCCTCATTACTTTAAGTATACTTGGGTTGAATTTCATCAGCCATATATCAGACCTACTTTGGAGTTTGTCAAGATCCCCTTGTCAGATATCATCCCTCATAATCTTTGCATCATATGCATATGTACAGAGGTCCCTTACCTACCATGGTTCTGCCAACCTTCATTATCAGTATATGTATGTAGACTATTGAGTACCATTTTACCAACACTTATGTCAAGCTTTGAGTATCCATGGTTTTCATGGAACAATTAAAATCATATCCATGCATTTAGCAAGTGTGAAGTGGTTATGGGTTGCTTGTGGCTCACCCTGGCAGACTAACATTTCTAGAGAGAAGTATGGAGGCACAGGATCAGTGGTAAGAGTATGGAGGCACAGGATCATTGGTAACATGCTTCCACCATATTATTACCTTACAGTTTTGTAAATTATTGCTTAGTACTTATGTAGCATAGGCATGTTTTAGAGGTAAACCTTGTTTATTTTTAACCTTAAAGTTTCATTATAGGATTTAAGGCATGTATATCTCAAGGTAGTAGTTGGTAGACAGCCAATGAACAGGAAGGTATATTACCAGCACTACCTGCCTAGGTATCAGTAGGGTTAGTGACATCTGCTTTGTGAGCATGCACTTTAGTGGTTATCAAGTTGCACTCCTCTGACCCAGGGATCTGTCTTTTTCTTTCTGCTTCACTCCTGGCATTCTGTCAGCAAACATAAATCTCTCCTTGTCATATGTGACACATGACAACAGTCAACTCACACAAATCATTCTTCTTAACTCTAGATTTTCCTGTGGTGAGCACTGTGCCCCAGCTTTTGGCAAAATGGTAGGTGTAGTAGATAGAAGTAGTAGGTAGGAAAATTTAGGGAGGAACACTAGGTAGAAGAAGTCATTATAAACATTAGGTATGAGCCTCTACAAACACTGAGCTGGACTTGCCTTCTGCCAGTGGTCTGTTAAGGGTGAGCCACTAAAGGCAAAGAAATGGCACTGGAGTTCTTTAGTTTTTGAGACTCTGTTGCTGTGACCAGCCCTTTGACAGTTCCAATTGGAACAGGTGACAGAGACATAAATGGACAGATAGATATATCTCAAGGGTTACTGCCCCTAACCCCCACCCATTCCCCATAGGCCCTGTACCTTGCCAGCCACAGGGTCTTCCAGGAACAACCCCAGTGGTTAAGAGGGTACATCTGTATTCATGGAGGAGTCCATACCTTAGGGGAAGTCATTAACATGGATGAAGTAATTCACCCAAAACAGAACACCATGGTACTCCACGGATGTCCTTGACTAATTTACAGAAGGCTGCTGTGACATGTGTCCTTTGTTCCGTTTCATGTAGATAAGCTTCAAACCACCAAAGGAGTTTGCAGCTTAATCCCATCTGGTGATTCATCTTCTTAACCAGCCTCCTGTAGAATAGCATGGAATACTTTCTGGCAGTCCAAACACAAACAATCCACCACGCCTTCCTTTTTATCCAAGACTGAGTTTACTCTTTGAGAAATCTAAAAGGTTGCAAACAACATGACCTACCTTCTCTAAAATTATGCCATCTCACATTTAGGAAATTTCTCCTCTGTAGAAAGTCATCCATCTGCTTTCTAAGTATCTCCTTATTATCATTTCTAGAACCTCAAAGACCACACCTATTATTGAGGCTGGTCTGTATTTCAGTGTGTTCCTGGTCTTCTTTCTAATAGATAGGTATGCTGTTTGCCCATTTTCACTCCCTTGACCCCTTGCCTCCCTCCAACACCTAAAACAGTATTTAAAGTGGTTTGCCTGATGTATCTGCATGTATCTTTAGCACACATGATGAAATTTCATCAGAACCCCTTCTTATATTCTGTTGATGTCTTTCCTAGATATCATAATGCTTTCTGAAACCCCTTCCCTATTCCATTTGACTGGTGTTTGAGCTACGGAGTCTTCTTTGAACTTGTTATTCAGTTCCTCAAGCTTCCTTACATCCTCTACAATTCTCTGTTCTGAATCCCTTATCCTGATCAGCTGCTCTTCAACTGAAAACTGATCAATTTATCAAAAATTTGAATTTTCTCCTGCCTTGTTCAAAATAATCTATTTGAAACTTCTTTGTTCCTCCTTTCTTATTCTGACATACTTGTTCCTTGCTCTCTTACACCTCGCAAATGCTGGCTGGCTGGAGTGCCACCTACATCTTTACTACTGCACATTTCAAAGCTCCTATGCTCTATGCTATCTTTTGTTAAACCAATCAGGCTGTAGTTAGAAATAAAAGTCCCCTCCCTCTAGGATAAGATACACCAAGATATGCCTCAAAAAGGCAGAAAAAGTTTAGGTCTTGAGGCAGAGACAAAATGGGCAGGCAAAGATTAGAGATAACTCAAAGGTACACTCCCTCAAGATTAAAGGTATGGCAAATGGGCCCTGTGCCTGTCATGTTGAAGCTGGAAAAGTACTTGGATGCCTCTGCATGATATACAGGACAGGGCATAGGTTTAGTGGGTGAATGGGGAACAGAAGTAGACATACAATTATCCAAAGTAGAATCAGAGGAGTATAAGGTGCCAAAATGTGTGGCTTTATTAGCTGGAGAGTTAGATATAGATTCATCAGATTGGAAGAGATGAGTAAAGGCAGAATTACAATAGTTATTAGAGATGCTTCTGGGTAAGGACCAGAAAGATCTATCAGTAGAAGAGACTAAGTCAGCTTATGTCTTTTTTATGCAGGTGTGCTTGACTTTGTGAAGAACAGCTTTGCAATGATTCCAAAAGAAATTAAAGGTGAGCAGAATTCAGGGAAGGGAAGAGTTTCATAGCCCAGTAATATGTACCTGATGCAATAGGCATCAGCGCAGGAGCAATCAAATCATGACCAGGGAGAAAAAGAGCAGAAGGGATGGAAGATACCTACTCAACAGCTGATTCCTGCAGTGATGTTAGTCAAAATTTGATCTCTTTTCACTGTGCGTTATTACCTGTTTGTTCAGAATGGGAAGGGAGTTTTACACTTATGAGGCCCCATCTCTTAAACATTCTCTAATATCATACAGCTGCTTAAATGTATGTATGCCGTCTGCATTTATCATGTCCCCAGTCAAAGTTTTACTATCATCCAACACATATTGTAATAGTAATTCTTTGCATCTTCTTTAAAAAATTCTTGTTTAATTTCATGTTATGCATTTTGGCTGATACATTCATAAAATTCTCTTGAAGAGCTATCCACAGCCCACATCACTGATTTGTTTTTAAAACTTAAAGGCTGTGATTAGGTCACCCCTCATTGCTTTCTTCCAGGATGGGCAAATTTAGAACCACAATCCTTTCCCTATAACTTAGCTATCTCAATTCTGGTACCATCTTTGTTATCCTCCTCTGAACCTTCTCTATGAGTCATTAGTGCCTCTTTTGGTGCAATGACATAACTTGAGGAGCATATTCTAATTTTGGACTTATGATGGATTTGAAGAGCTTGCTAAATATTTCCTTTACTATTCTTCTAATGTGGCTCTGGTGACACAAAATCCTGCAAATATATTTAGGTAGGAGTCCATGCCTTCAGGCAAGTCATTTTCATAGATGAAACAGAGTGACAGTCCCAGAACAGAATCTTGTGGCATTCAGTTGGTCACCTTAACCCATAAATAAAAGGCTCCTCTGACATGCAACCTCTGTTCCCTTCCACTTAGATAATATTCTATCCATTGAAGGATTTTCTTACATAAGTGAGACAATCCTTCAATGGATAGAATATTATCTAAGTGGAAGGAAACAAAGGATGCATGCCAGACATGCTGGTGATCCACCTTCCTAATCAGTCTTGTATGAAGTACATAGTCAAATGCTTTCTTGCAGTCCAGATCTAAGAGGTTTGTTACAAATGAGCTCCTTTCTGTAAAACCATGCTGTCTTTAACTTAAGTAATTTCCCTTCTGTAAAAAGTCCTCCATTTGCTCTCTAATTATCTTTTCCAGAACAGATCACATTCACCAGTGTGACTCATCTATAGTTCAGTACCTTTGCATATTCCCTTTTCATAGAAGTAAGAATAATGCTCACCTTTTTTCAATCCCTTTGCACTCTGCTTTTCCTCTAGTGATATTTTAAACAGTATTTCAAGAAGAGGTTTATGTAGCATATTTGTACACATTTTCACCATATATGGAGAAGTTTCATCAGGATTATGAGCCTTGTATGGATTATGTCCTTATAGTATTCTGTTGACATCTTTTCTAGATAGTTCAGTATTTTCTAAAACTTTCTTTCAATTCTGCTGGTGCTGGGAATATAATTTTATTAAGTTCCTCACATATCCTTACATCATCCTCAACTCTTCTTCCCACTGAATACCTAGCCTGATCAGTTCTTTAATTGACAACTGACTCCTGATGAATTCATAGGACCTTTTTGATTTTCTCCTACCTTGTCCAAAATATATTTTTTCAAAGTTTCTTTGTTCCCCCTTTGTTATCCTGGTGTACTCATTCTTTGTTCTCTTATACCAATCAAGTGCTGGCTGGCTGGATTGCTGTCTGCATCTTGGCCACTAGACATTACAAAGATCCTTTACTTTTTGACATCTTTTATTTAACCATTCTTTCCTCTTTTTTACCATTCACTGTGTATTATGGGCTGGAGATACCTATTTCCTACCACATTGTTCACTTCACAGAGCCTCTCACCACAAAGCCATGGTTCCTAGTTACTGAACTCCTTTACCCAATCTCTGTTATCAGAGAAATTGTCATGGTTTGTTTAGTTTCCACATTTATGTCTCCTTATATCTTATCATGAAGAGAGGAAAGTGATTGGTTCTCAGTGAATGTAGGTTTGCGGCAGGGGTGTGTGATGTCTCCATGGTTGTTTAATTTGTTTATGGATGGGGTTGTTAGGGAGGTAAATGCAAGAGTTTTGGAAAGAGGGGCAAGTATGAAGTCTGTTGGGGATGAGAGAGCTTGGGAAGTGAGTCAGTTGTTGTTCGCTGATGATACAGCGCTGGTGGCTGATTCATGTGAGAAACTGCAGAAGCTGGTGACTGAGTTTGGAAAAGTGTGTGGAAGAAGAAAGTTAAGAGTAAATGTGAATAAGAGCAAGGTTATTAGGTACAGTAGGGTTGAGGGTCAAGTCAATTGGGAGGTGAGTTTGAATGGAGAAAAACTGGAGGAAGTGAAGTGTTTTAGATATCTGGGAGTGGATCTGGCAGCGGATGGAACCATGGAAGCGGAAGTGGATCATAGGGTGGGGGAGGGGGCGAAAATCCTGGGGGCCTTGAAGAATGTGTGGAAGTCGAGAACATTATCTCGGAAAGCAAAAATGGGTATGTTTGAAGGAATAGTGGTTCCAACAATGTTGTATGGTTGCGAGGCGTGGGCTATGGATAGAGTTGTGCGCAGGAGGATGGATGTGCTGGAAATGAGATGTTTGAGGACAATGTGTGGTGTGAGGTGGTTTGATCGAGTGAGTAACGTAAGGGTAAGAGAGACGTGTGGAAATAAAAAGAGCGTGGTTGAGAGAGCAGAAGAGGGTGTTTTGAAGTGGTTTGGGCACATGGAGAGGATGAGTGAGGAAAGATTGAGGGAACAAGGAGAAGAGGGAGACCAAATTGGAGGTGGAAAGATGGAGTGAAAAAGATTTTGTGTGATCGGGGCCTGAACATGCAGGAGGGTGAAAGGAGGGCAAGGAATAGAGTGAATTGGAGCGATGTGGTATACCGGGGTTGACGTGCTGTCAGTGGATTGAAGCAGGGCATGTGAAGCATCTGGGGTAAACCATGGAAAGCTGTGTAGGTATGTATATTTGCGTGTGTGGACGTATGTATATACATGTGTATGGGGGGGGGGTTGGGCCATTTCTTTCGTCTGTTTCCTTGCGCTACCTCGCAAACGCGGGAGACAGCGACAAAGTATAATAAATAAAAAATAAATAATATCTTATCATACCTTTGCTCTTTTAAGTTTCCTCATTTACTACACAGCAAAATCTGAACATTAAAAGATTACTTTTTACAATTGGTATATCATATATAATACTCTCAATATTCATCCTAGTACTGTTTGTGTGAAGATATGATCTAATAATGATGATACATCAAACCATCTCATCCTGGAATGCTGATATATGAAATTCTCCTGTATGCACTTGAAAAGCACATGTCTCTGTCTCCATTGTCTCCATATCACCACGAGAGTCCAAATTCCCTATGTCTGTCTCTTTACAGTTGAAATTCCCCATTACTATCATTGAGAAATAGGAGTTTTATAGCTTCATGTACCATACAGACTGATCCTTCATTGTTGTTTATTTCTTCTGGATCACTACAGATTTTTGGAAGATCACATAAACACCACAATGCATTTCTTCCCTAAAGTTATTTTTCCCATTATGTACTGTCTGAATTAGCATGTTCCACTGTTTCTTAAAATTCTTGACTATCTTTTATCAAGAGGGAAAATCTTCTTCCTTTGCTTTCTCTTTCCCTCCTTACAATCATTTTACAATCAAGTACCTCTCTAGGCAAAACAAGCGAGACCTTATCTTTTAAGTGTGCTTTGTTTCCATGACTCCGACAATATCAGGTGCACTTACCTTTGTATGATTCTTGAATTCTAGCTCTTTACCATAACTATTAATCCATCACAATTTAGTTACATCACTTTCAGCCTAAACTTTACCTTCTCCTAATACTCCTAGTTTTTTGTTTTCAGACTGTACCTTGGCTTCTCTCCCTTTGACTTATCACATTTAATGAATACCCCAATGAATTTTATCTTGTCTTTAAGTTTCATATATCTTTTAAGTACCTCCTGGACAGAAGACCATATGTCAAGTGTACCCCTAACTGGTCACTGCTTTACAACCTGATTATATTACAAATTCTTCTCATTTCTTCTATCATCAAAATTGCATATGGCAATTTTGTAGCCTCCAATACTCTTTTGAATTATTTCTTTCCCCTACTTTCCATATCTAGTGTATGATCTTCTAAACAAAAATAGTGAATGATTTACATCTACAGACTTTCTGCTTTACTAATCTTTCTAACTTTGGTGTCAATTTCTGTGACATCTCTCTTTTAGCTAACCAGCACTACTCCTGTATGTCCTGTGCTTTTCTGAACCTTTCATCAACTAGGCCATAGACTTCTTTCACAGCTCCATCTCTGACAATGCATAGTATTCTTTCTACTGTTTAATAATTTTCCTGTGTACCTCTGTTTGCATGATGTTGGGTCTATGTTCCTCTTCATCAATCCTCATGCTGTCAAATAACTGCTGCAATTGCTCCTTCTACAACTATCTGCCTACTATTGTCAAGAGATTCTGTTCATGTTGTAGTCCTTTCCTCTAACTAAACAGCTAGCAAAATTGCTCCTTCTGCACCTCCTGACCAATTGCTCAAAATAGATTGTGTGTGTTTTAGTGCTTTCCTCTAAGTGAACAGCCTTAGAACATCTAGAACAGACCCATCAGTCCTTGTCTGCATTTGACTTTTTAATGAATCAACTTTCCTCTGATTATGTATCTCTTGAATCCAATCCATCAACTGAATTTTTTATTCATACTCAATAACCATAATATTTCATAGATTCCTAATTTCCTCTCTCATCTCATGACACCTTTCAAGGTCCTTGAATTGATTCATGTTTCCTTAACTCCTCAAATCAACATATGGTGTTGCTTCATAACAGTATCCCATAACATATCCAAATATTTGTTAAAGACTCCTATTTCATCTCGGTCTCTTTTCCCTTTCTGGTGATCCTGTTAAGATTGATTTATTATGGTACATTTCTGTACTGGAGTCCATACCAGAATGTAGTCCAATTAGAAGAAAAACTTTAACACAGAATTTGGCTTTGTTAGTTTGTGTGTGTGTGTGTGTGTGTGTGTGTGTGTGTGTGTGTGTGTGTGTGTGTGTTTCAATAATGAGGAAAACAAACTAACAATAAAAATATTATTTCATTTTGAAAATTAATCAATACAATTTTACAGTACAATGATGACTAGATAAGCCATTTACATTTCACGGTAGTACACTACATTCATAAATCAAACACCAGAGATTCTAGATGCCAGAAAGATAACTGTTCAAGAACTCTCACACATGAATTCAGTCCTCACAGAATGGAACGAGTTTTTCCCTTAATCTATAATCCTTCTACTTCACAATATATTTAACTCTTGTGATACACAATAGAACTTGCTACAAACATTTATTTAAATGGCAATGGTAGCTGAAATTCATTCTGCAATTTCATAATAAAACTGGGTGAAATGTGAAAACGCTTAAATGCCCAAAAAGTAACATACCAAAAGATATTTTCTGTAAAGGTGCATGTGAAGTTATAAGACACTGCAGTCCCTCACTGATAAATGTTATGAAATCTACAGGAGAAGGTGTAATACAGCATACCTTTATGTCAGTATATACAATACAGGAATACTATTCAATTTAGTAAAGAAAACATTATCTTGTCATTCATTGGAAGGAAATAGGAAAAGCACCTGGAATTATACAATGAGAAGCTGTTAGTGAGGCTCAGACTGAGATCCTATAGGGAACAATACCAAATGATCTTGATGAGATGCAAATGATAAGAGGATTATTCTTGTTTCATAATAATGACCGAGTCAAACATTACCTGACATTATACTTTTCCACAGTTATATTTACACTACCTGACATGACAATTTTCCACATTTATATTCTAATTAGGAAGATGGTTATACATGAACTGATCTAAAGCTCCTGAAAATAATACATTTTAGAAAGCTTTGGATGCATTGCTGTGTTGCTTTCATAACTGTCTATTTTGTTCAAAGTATCACATGTTTTAATGCATACTTTTTCTGAGCAACTTAGTAAGACACTATGGCATGCAAATCCTTTTGTTTGCAAAAACAAAGAAACAAATATGTTCTTAAGATGTCAATTTGAGGAAGCAATGTGCAATCTGATGACTATGAGAAAGTCCATCTATCTATCTTTATCTCTGACACTTGTTCCCTATGGGAACTCACATTGAAGGGGGACCACAGCAAGTCTCTACTTATCCCTGTCCTTACATGCCTCCCTCACACACACCATTCCATGCATTCTTCCACCATTTCTCTCCCTCCAGTATTCCTCCACTCTATTTGCCATGTCACAGGTGGTCTTCCTCTCACACCAACCCTTTTAATTGTACTATCATACACTCTCCTTGTGAACTCCCACTCTTGCACTCTTTCCGCATGCCCAAACCACCTCAGAGTATTACATTTCACCCATTCTACCACTCCACAATTCATTCCCTATGCATTCCATGTCATACCACATCTCTCATACACCCCTTCATTTCCTTCTTCATTCCATCTAGTCACACCACATGCTCTTCTCAAACAGCTCATTTTCACAGCCTAGATTCTTGACCACTGTAACTCATTCCATGTCCATTTCTTGGCTGCATAGGTCAGGGTTGGGAGGACTATGCTGTCCCTTAATCCTTTCCTCACTTTCATCTTACACCTCTACCCTTCACTATTCTATTATGGGATCCCAATGACTCTTCTACCCTGTACTGCTCTCTCCCTTATCTCTCCTTCCATATCACCAAACTTACACAAGACTGCTCCTAAATACTTCAATTCTCTCACTTCTTCCAGTCTTTCTCCCCCAATATCCAAAGCACAATTCAATACACTTTCTTCTTTCACTCTATATTGTTTTACAAAATCTATACTTTCACTTCTACTGAGCAATCTACCATATACATTTTTCTTTGCTTTCACGGCATTTCTAATCTCTTCTGTCAACTATGTACTGCCCTTTTTATTCCTATATCTCATGACCTTGTATCCAACTAATAATTCTACAACATTTAATAGTATTTCTCTAAACATTTTAAATGCCTCATTCACACATGACTGCATCTCTACATTCACTGCACTTCCATCTAAGCTTTAAGTTACCTTCCTTTCATACTCCCTCCTGCATTTTTCCTGATTCATTTCACTTGCCAACACTTTCCCATCTCTATTCTTCCTTACATCATACCTCCACTTCTCCCTGATCCTCATCCCCACAAGGACTGCTTAAAGGTCAGAGTCTCCAAAGGATCCTCTCACAACTCTAGCATCTAGCATGACCCTTTTCAAAAAATCTTTCATTCACTGCCACAAAGTCAATCAAAGCCTTTTGCTCTTCTCTTCCATCATTTTTCATCCATATATATCTATGGATCATCTTGTGCTGAAAAACGGTGTTTGCAAGGAATAAACTCTCTGCACAAATATCCACATGATAACTTTCATTCTCATTTACCAACTAACTCACCAATTTCATCACATCCCACTTTCACATTCATATCATGCAATACAAGCAATAAAGCCAGATGCCAGTACGGGATAAATTTACTCTGTAAGTTCCTAACAGTTTATTACTGCCCTTAAAGTTTGTACATGTTGATAGTATAAGTCAGAGTTTGTGAGGTGGCACCATGGACATTCACTGATTTAATGAATGGGACATTGTGTGAGATGAGAGCAAAGCAGGGTTACTTTGGCATGGAGAAACAAATTGGAAGTTGCTGCATTATAAGCTAAATCAGAGTAAGAGATGGATAAACTGGTGGGCCACTTTGATAATGAGCACGTGAAGAAAATGCTGATAGTGAACGAATAAAAGTAAAATGTTAGTTTTTGAAGGGATGGGAAATCAGATTGTAAAATCAGTTTACATAATGAAAAACTGGAAATTGTGGATGATTTTACATGTTTGGGAGTAAAGTTTAGAAAAGCAGTTGTGGGAAAGTTGAAGTTCACAAGAAAGTCATGCAAAGGCAAAAAATTGGGGGTGCACTGAAACCTATGGTGAAGAGAAAATTTAAGTAGTGTGCATGGAGTACATGTCCCAGTGCTGATGTATGGAAGCAGCTCAGGTGTATATATGTCAGTATGTCTGTAGAAAACAATAAGAAAAGGTGTGGAGAATTTGCACAGTATAATTGGAGTTAGGGAAATAAACAATAACAAGAGGTTATGCAGTGTGAAGTCAAATGTGCGTAGATGAAATTCTTTTAGGTTGGTAAGGTCATGCAGAATGCATGGCTAAGGACAGATTGGTCAAAAATAAGAGTGCAGTAGGAAATACAAAGGAAGAAAGGAATGAGGGAGGTAGACCACACAAGAGATGGATGGATGTAATGAAAAGTGAAGCACAGGATATATATCTTATAAAGAGTAGTAATGAAAGGTGAAGCACGAGCTAAACACCTAATGCAGTGTAATTCAGAAAGATAAAGCACTGGCTAGATGTCTAAGGCAGTGTATTTTTGAAAGGCGAAGCACTGGCTAAATATCTAATGTAGGGAAGTTATGAAAAGTGAAGCACAGGATATATATCTTATAAAGAGTAGTAATGAAAGGTGAAGCACGAGCTAAACACCTAATGCAGGATAGTTATAAAAGGTGAAGCACTGGCTAAATATCTAATGTAGGGAAGTTATGAAAAGTGAAGCACAGGATATATATCTTATAAAGAGTAGTAATGAAAGGTGAAGCACGAGCTAAACACCTAATGCAGGATAGTTATAAAAGGTGAAGCACTGGCTAAATATCTAATGTAGGGAAGTTATGAAAGGTGAAGCACGAGCTAAACACCTAATGCAGGATAGTTATAAAAGGTGAAGCACTGGCTAAATATCTAATGTAGGGAAGTTATGAAAGGTGAAGCACGAGCTAAACACCTAATGCAGGATAGTTATAAAAGGTGAAGCACTGGCTAAATATCTAATGTAGGGAAGTTATGAAAGGTGAAGCACGAGCTAAACACCTAATGCAGTGTAATTCAGAAAGATAAAGCACTGGCTAGATGTCTAAGGCAGTGTATTTTTGAAAGGCGAAGCACTGGCTAAATATCTAATGTAGGGAAGTTATGAAAAGTGAAGCACAGGATATATATCTTATAAAGAGTAGTAATGAAAGGTGAAGCACGAGCTAAACACCTAATGCAGGATAGTTATAAAAGGTGAAGCACTGGCTAAATATCTAATGTAGGGAAGTTATGAAAAGTGAAGCACAGGATATATATCTTATAAAGAGTAGTAATGAAAGGTGAAGCACGAGCTAAACACCTAATGCAGTGTAATTCAGAAAGATAAAGCACTGGCTAGATGTCTAAGGCAGTGTATTTTTGAAAGGCGAAGCACTGGCTAAATATCTAATGTAGGGAAGTTATGAAAAGTGAAGCACAGGATATATATCTTATAAAGAGTAGTAATGAAAGGTGAAGCACGAGCTAAACACCTAATGCAGGATAGTTATAAAAGGTGAAGCACTGGCTAAATATCTAATGTAGGGAAGTTATGAAAGGTGAAGCACGAGCTAAACACCTAATGCAGGATAGTTATAAAAGGTGAAGCACTGGCTAAATATCTAATGTAGGGAAGTTATGAAAGGTGAAGCACGAGCTAAACACCTAATGCAGGATAGTTATAAAAGGTGAAGCACTGGCTAAATATCTAATGTAGGGAAGTTATGAAAGGTGAAGCACGAGCTAAACACCTAATGCAGGATAGTTATAAAAGGTGAAGCACTGGCTAAATATCTAATGTAGGGAAGTTATGAAAAGTGAAGCACAGGATATATATCTTATAAAGAGTAGTAATGAAAGGTGAAGCACGAGCTAAACACCTAATGCAGTGTAATTCAGAAAGATAAAGCACTGGCTAGATGTCTAAGGCAGTGTATTTTTGAAAGGCGAAGCACTGGCTAAATATCTAATGTAGGGAAGTTATGAAAGGTGAAGCACGAGCTAAACACCTAATGCAGGATAGTTATAAAAGGTGAAGCACTGGCTAAATATCTAATGTAGGGAAGTTATGAAAGGTGAAGCACGAGCTAAACACCTAATGCAGGATAGTTATAAAAGGTGAAGCACTGGCTAAATATCTAATGTAGGGAAGTTATGAAAAGTGAAGCACAGGATATATATCTTATAAAGAGTAGTAATGAAAGGTGAAGCACGAGCTAAACACCTAATGCAGTGTAATTCAGAAAGATAAAGCACTGGCTAGATGTCTAAGGCAGTGTATTTTTGAAAGGCGAAGCACTGGCTAAATACCTAATGCAGTATACAGGATATCCTGGTTAACATCAGGGTTGCATTCCTGGAAATGGGGAAATCACTGAGTGAACTGATTTTTCCCATACAAACTCATGTAAAAAGCCTTAACAGTTATATTTCTTTGAGCCAAACTTGGGAAGGTGTTCAATAATGAACAAAATAAAGTAATAACCAGCAAAGTATACAGCAGCACATGTAAATACATATAAATATTTTAATGTTAAAACACTGTACAGCATAAATCTCAGGAAAAGTGATCCTAAAAAGGGCTTAAAGAAGTGGACCAAGGTGGAGGGATGAGTGGTGGAGTTAGGTAGACAAAGTGAAAAGTAAAACACCTAATGCAGGATAGTTATAAAAGGTGAAGCACAGGCTACATATCTAATGAAGGGAAGTTATGAAAAGTGAAGCACAGGATATATATCTTATAAAGAGTAGTAATGAAAGGTGAAGCACTAGATATCTACCTAATGCAGGGTAGTTATGAAAGGTGAAGCATAAGCTTGTGAGTGTTCAAACTACAAAGGCATAAATTTGCTGAGTATTCCTGTGAAATTATATGGGAGGGTATTGACTGAGAGGGTGAAGGTATGTGTAGAGCATCAGGCTGGGGAAGTGCAGTGTAGTTTTAGGATTTGTATTCTTTTTTAATGAAAAGCATAAATATGAAAAATCCTAAAAAGGGCTTAAAGAAGTGGACCAAGGTGGAGGGATGAGTGGTGGAGTTAGGTAGACAAAGTGAAAAGTAAAACACCTAATGCAGGATAGTTATAAAAGGTGAAGCACTGGCTAAATATCTAATGTAGGGAAGTTATGAAAGGTGAAGCACGAGCTAAACACCTAATGCAGTGTAATTCAGAAAGATAAAGCACTGGCTAGATGTCTAAGGCAGTGTATTTTTGAAAGGCGAAGCACTGGCTAAATACCTAATGCAGTATACAGGGATATCCTGGTTAACATCAGGGTTGCATTCCTGGAAATGGGGAAATCACTGAGTGAACTGATTTTTCCCATACAAACTCATGTAAAAAGCCTTAACAGTTATATTTCTTTGAGCCAAACTTGGGAAGGTGTTCAATAATGAACAAAATAAAGTAATAACCAGCAAAGTATACAGCAGCACATGTAAATACATATAAATATTTTAATGTTAAAACACTGTACAGCATAAATCTCAGGAAAAGTGATCCTAAAAAGGGCTAACAGAAATGGAGTGAGGCAGAGGGATGAGTGGCAGAGTTAGGCAAAATGGCAGGACCATCAGTGGATGAAACTACAAATGAAAGTGTAATCTAGTTTGTTGACCCCATTTTTGGGCTCTATCATCACCAGTCAGACAGAACAAGAAATCTGTACTACAGTATTTATGGAATCTTTTACAAAGACTTAGATACAAGCCTAAACCACTTTGAAGGGTATGTCCTTGACCGTGTATGACCTTGTCCCTGAGACATTAAGGATGTTGAATATGGCTATGAAATGTGAATCTATAATAATAATAATAATAATAATAATAATAATAATAATAATAATGATAATAAAAATAATAATAATAATAATAATATCTTTGTTTTATCATACTTGATTGCCGTTTCCCACGTCAGTGAGGTAGTGCCAGGAAACAGGCAAAGAATGGCCCATCCACTCATATACACACATATATACATGCATAAATGCCAATACATGCACATATACACAAGTATACATATCAACAAATACAGAGACATATACATATATAAACACATGTACATATTCATTCCTGTTTGCCTTCATCCATTTCTAGGGCTAACCCGCCCCACAGGAAGAATATGGTTGAGATAGCTGAAAAGAACATGGTAAAATGGTTTGGACATATGGAGAGCATGAGCTGAGGCTGGGCTGACAAAAAGGATATATGAGAAGTGGAGGGTTTGAACCTATAGAGAGAGAGCTGAGGATGGGTTAACAAAGAGGATATATCAGAAGTGGAGGATACGAGCAGAAAGGGGAGGACCAAACTGGAAATGGAAGGATGGAATGAAAAAGATTTTGAGCGCATGGGGTTTCAACATGCAAGAAGGTGAAAGACGTGCGCAGGATAGAGTGAAGTGGAGTGGTGAGATATGCAGGGGATGACATGTCAATGGACTGCATCAGTGCATATGAAGCATTCTGGGCAATCCTTGGAAAGCTCTCTGGGGCCTGGTTGTGGATATGAGGTTGTGGTTCTGGTGCATTACTCATGACAGCTTGAGAATGGATGGGAGAGAATGAGGTCTTTTCTATTTCTGTTCTTAGCAATGCCTTGCTAATGTAAGAAATGGCAAAAAAGTTTGAAAAAATAATAGCAGTAGGAGCAGCAATAATTATAATAATAATAATAATTTATATTTATTTATTTATTTTTATTTTGCTTTGTTGCTGTCTCCCGTGTTTGCGAGGTAGCGCAAGGAAACAGACGAAAGAAATGGCCCAACCCACCCCCATACACAATGTATGTACATACACGTCCACACACGCAAATATACATACCTATACATCTCAATGTACACATATATATACACACACAGACACAAACATATACACCCATGCACACAATTCACACTGTCTGCCTTTATTCATTCCCATCGCCACCTCGCCACACATGGAATACCATCCCCCTCCCCCCTCATGTGTGCGAGGTAGCACTAAGAAAAGACAAAAAAGGCCCCATTCGTTCACACTCAGTCTCTAGCTGTCATTCAATAATGCACCGAAACCACAGCTCCCTTTCCACATCCAGGCCCCACACACTTTGCATGGTTTACCCCAGACGCTTCACATGCCCTGGTTCAATCCACTGACAGCACATCGACCCCGGTATACCACATCGTTCCAATTCACTCTATTCCTTGCATGCCTTTCACCCTCCTGCATGTTCAGGCCCCGATCACTCAAAATCTTTTTCACTTCATCTTTCCACCTCCAATTTGGTCTCCCACTTCTCCTCGTTCCCTCCACCTCTGACACATATATCCTCTTGGTCAATCTTTCCTCACTCATTCTCTCCATGTGACCAAACCATTTCAAAACACCCTCTTCTGCTTACTCAACCACACTCTTTTTATTTCCACACATCTCTCTCACCCTTACATTACTTACTCGATCAAACCACCTCACACCACATATTGTCCTCAAACATCTCATTTCAAGCACATCCACCCTCCTGCGCACAACTCTATCCATAGCCCACGCCTCGCAACCATACAACATTGTTGGAACCACTATTCCTTCAAACATACCCATTTTTGCTTTCCGAGATAATGTTCTCGACTTCCAAACATTCTTCAAGGCTCCCAGAATTTTCGCCCCCTCCCCCACCCTATGATTCACTTCCGCTTCCATGGTTCCATCCGCTGCCAGATCCACTCCCAGATATCTAAAACACTTCACTTCCTCCAGCTTTTCTCCATTCAAACTTAACTCCCAATCGACTTGACCCTCAACCCTACTGTACCTAATAACCTTGCTCTTATTCACATTTACTCTTAACTTTCTTCTTTCACAAACTTTACCAAACTCAGTCACCAGCTTCAGCAGTTTCTTACATGAATCAGCCACCAGCGCTGTATCATCAGCGAACAACAACTGACTCACTTCCCAAGCTCTCTTATCCACAACAGACTGCATACTTGCCCCTCTTTCCAAAACTCTTGCATTCACCTCCCTAACAACCTCATCCATAAACAAATTAAACAACCATGGAGACATCACACACCCCTGCCGCAAACCTACATTCACTGAGAACCAATCACTTTCCTCTCTTCCTACACGTACACATGCCTTACATCCTCGATAAAAACTTTTCACTGCTCCTAACAACTTGCCTCCCACACCATATATTCTTAATACCTTCCACAGAGCATCTCTATCAACTCTATCATATGCCTTCTCCAGATCCATAAATGCTACATACAAATCCATTTGCTTTTCTAAGTATTTCTTGCATACATTCTTCAAAGCAAACACCTGATCCACACATCCTCTACCACTTCTGAAACCACACTGCTCTTCCCCAATCTGATGCTCTGTACATGCCTTCACCCTCTCAATCAATACCCTCCCATATAATTTACCAGGAATACTCAACAAACTTATACCTCTGTAATTTGAGCATTCACCTTTGTCCCCTTTGCCTTTGTACAATGGCACTATGCAAGCATTCCGCCAATCCTCAGGCACCTCACCATGAGTCATACATACATTAAATAACCTTACCAACCAGTCAACAATACAGTCACCCCCTTTATTAATAAATTCCACTGCAATGCCATCCAAACCTGCTGCCTTGCCGGCTTTCATCTTCCGTAAAGCTTTTACTACCTCTTCTCTATTTACCAAATCATTTTCCCTAACCCTCTCACTTTGCACACCACCTCGACCAAGACACCCCACATCTGTCACTCTATCATCAAACACATTCAACAAACCTTCAAAATACTCACTCCATCTCCTTCTGACATCACCACTACTTGTTATCACCTCCCCATTTGCCCCCTTCACTGAAGTTCCCATTTGCTCCCTTGTCTTACGCACTTTATTTACCTCCTTCCAAAACATCTTATTCTCCCTGAAATTTAATGACACTCTCTCACCCCAACTCTCAGTTGCCCTCTTTTTCACCTCTTGCACCTTTCTCTTGACCTCCTGCCTCTTTCTTTTATACCTCTCCCACTCATTTGCACCCTTTCCCTGCAAAAATCGTTCAAATGCCTCTCTCTTCTCTTTCACTAATAATCTTACTTCTTCATTCCATCACTCACTACCTTTTCTAATTAACCCACTTCCCACGCTTCTCATGCCACAAGCATCTTTTGTGCAAGCCATCACTGCTTCCCTAAATACATCCCATTCCTCCCCCACTCCCCTTACCTCCTTTGTTCTCACCTTTTTCCATTCTGTACTCAAGTCTCTCCTGCTACTTCCTCATACAAGTCTCCTTCCCAAGCTCACTTACTCTCACCACTCTCTTCACCCCAACATTCTCTCTTCTTTTCTGAAAACCCCCACAAATCTTCACCTTTGCTTCCACAAGATAATTATCAGACATCCCTCCAGTTGCACCTCTCAGCACATTAACATCCAAAAGTCTCTCTTTCATGCGTCTATCAATTAACACGTAATCCAATAACGCTCTCTGGCCATCTCTCCTACTTACATATGTATACTTATGTATATCTCGCTTTTTAAACCAGGTATTCCCAATCACCAGTCCTTTTTCAGCACGTAAATCTACAAGCTCTTCACCATTTCCATTTACAACACTGAAAACTCCATGTATACCAATTATTCCCTCAACTGCCACATTACTCACCTTTGCATTCAAATCACCCATCACTATAACCCGGTCTTGTGCATCAAAACCACTAACACACTCATTCAGCTGCTCCCAAAACACTTGCCTCTCATGATCTTTCTTCTCATGCCCAGGTGCATATGCACCAATAATCACCCATCTCTCTCCATCAACTTTCAGTTTTACCCATATCAATCTAGAATTTACTTTCTTACACTCTATCACATAGTCCCACAACTTCTGATTCAGGAGTAGTGCTACTCCTTCCCTTGCTCTTCTCCTCTCACTAACCCCTGACTTTACTCCCAAGACATTCCCAAACCACTCTTCCCCTTTACCCTTTAGCTTCATTTCACTCAGAGCCAAAACATCCAGGTTCCTTTCCTCAAACATACTACCTATCTCTCCTTTTTTCTCATCTTGGTTACATCCACACACATTTAGACACCCCAATCTGAGCCTTCGAGGAGGATGAGCACTCCTCGCGTGACTCCTTCTTCTGTTTCCCCTTTAAGAAAGTTAAAATACAAGGAGGGGAGGGTTTCTGGCCCCCCGCTCCCGTCCTCTTTAGTCGCCTTCTACAACACGTGAGGAATGCGTGGGAAGTATTCTTAATCCCCTATCCTCAGGGATAGGGGATTAAGAATAATAATAATTAATAATAATAATAATAATTAATAATAATGATAATAATAGGCACGCAAAAAAGAGACTTTTGGATGTTAATGTGCTGAGAGGTGCAACTGGAGGGACGAAGGTGAAGATTTGTAGAGGTTTTCAAAAAAGAAGAGAGAATGTTGGAGTGAAGAGAGTGGTGAGAGTAAGTGAGCTTGGGAAGGAGACTTGTGTGAGGAAGTACCAGGAGAGACTGAGTACAGAATGGAAAAAGGTGAGAACAAAGGAGGTAAGGGGAGTGAGGGAGGAATGGGATGCATTTAGGGAAGCAGTGCTGGCTTGCGCAAAAGATGCTTGTGGTATGAGAAGCGTGGGAGTGGGCAGATTAGAAAGGGTAGTGAGTGGTGGGATGAAGAAGTAAGATTATTAATGAAAGAGAAGAGAGAGGCATTTGGACAATTTTTGCAGGGAAATAATGCAAATGAGTGGGAGATGTATAAAAGAAAGAGGTAGGAGGTCAAGACAAAGGTGCAAGAGGTGAAAAAGAGGGCAAATGAGAGTTGGGGTGAGAGAGTATCATCAAATTTTAGGGAGAATAAAAAGATGTTTTGGAAGGAGGTAAATAAAGTGTGTAAGACAAGGGAACAAATAGGAACTTCAGTGAAGGGGGCTAATGGGGAGGTGATAACAAGTAGTGGTGATGTGAGGAGGTGGAGTGAGTACTTTGAAGTTTTGTTGAATGTGTTTGATGATAGAGTGGCAGATATAGGTTGTTTTGGTCGAGGTGGTGTGCAAAGTGAGAGGGTTAGGGAAAATGATTTGGTAAACAGAGAAGAGGTAGTAAAAGCTTTGCGGAAGATGAAAGCCAGCAAGGCAGCGGGTTTGGATAATATTGCAGTGGAATTTATAAAAAAAAGGGGGCGACTGTGTTGTTGGTAAGGTTATTTAATGTATGTATGATTCATGATGAGGTGCCTGAGGATTGGCAGAATGCTTGCATAGTGCCATTGTAGAAAGGCAAAGGGGACAAAGGTGAGTGCTCAAATTACAGAGGTATAAGTTTGTTGAGTATTCCTGGCAAATTATATGGGAGGGTATTGATTGAGAGGGTGAAGGCATGTACAGAGCATCAGATTGGGGAAGAGCAATGTGGTTTCAGAAGTGGTAGAGGATGTGTGGATCAGGTATTTGCTTTGAGGAATGTATGTGAGAAATACTTAGAAAAGCAAATGGATTTGTATGTAGCATTTATGGATTTGAAGAAGGCATATGATAGAGTTGATAGAGATGCTCGGTGGAAGGTATTAAGAATATATGGTGTGGGAGGCAGGTTGTTAGAAGCAGTGAAAAGTTTTTATCGAGGATGTAAGGCATGTGTACGTGTAGGGAGAGAGGAAAGTGATTGGTTCTCAGTGAATGTAGGTTTGCGGCAGGGGTGTGTGATGTCTCCATGGTTGTTTAATTTGTTTATGGATGGGGTTGTTAGGGAGGTGAATGCAAGAGTTTTGGAAAGAGGGGCAAGTATACAGTCTGTTGTGGATGAGAGAGCTTGGGAAGTGAGTCAATTGTTGTTCGCTGATGATACAGCACTGGTGGCTGATTCATGTGACAAACTGCAGAAGTTGGTGACTGAGTTTGGTAGAGTGTGTGAAAGAAGATAGTTGAGAGTAAATGTGAATAAGAGGAAGGTTATTAGGTACAATAAGGTTGAGGGTCAAGTCAATTGGGAGGTAAGTTTGAATCGAGAAAAACTGGAGGAAGTGAAGTGTTTTAGATATCTGGGAGTGGATTTGGCAGTAGGTGGAACCATGGAAGAGGAAGAGAATCATAGGGTGGGGGAGGGGGTGAAAATTCTGGGAGTCTTGAAGAATATGTGGAAGTCGAGAATGTTATCTCGGAAAGCAAAAATGGGTATGTTTGAAGGAGTAGTGGTTCCAACAATGTTGTATGGTTGCGTGGCATGGGCTATGGATAGAGATGTGCACAGGAGGGTGGATGTGCTGGAAATGAGATGTTTGAGGACAATATGTGGTGTGAAGTGGTTTGATCGAGTAAGTAATAATAGGGTAAGAGAGATGTGTGGTAATAAAAAGAGTGTGGTTGAGAGAGCAGAAGAAAGTGTTTTGAAATGGTTTGGTCACATGGAGAGAATGAGTGAGGAAAGATTGACAAAGAGGATATATGTGTTGGAGGTGGAGGGAACAAGGAGAAGTGGGAGACCAAATTGGAGGTGGAAAGATGGAGTGAAAAAGATTTTGAGTGATCAGGGCCTGAACATGCAGGAGGGTGAAAGGCGTGCAAGGAATAGAGTGAATTGGAATGATGTGGTATACCGGGGTCGACGTGCTGTGAATGGATTTAACCAGGGCATGTGAAGCGTCTGGGGTAAACCATGGAAAGTTCTGTGGGGCCTGGATGTGGAAAGGGAGCTGTGGTTTCGGTGAATTATTACATGACAGCTAGAGACTGAGTGTGAATGAATGGGGCCTTTGTTGTCCTTTCCTAGCGCTAACTCGCACACATGAGGGGGAAGGGGGTTGTTATTTCATGTGTGGTGAGGTGGCGATGGGAATGATAAAGGCAGACAGTATGAATTATGTACATGTGTATACATGTATATGTCTGTGTGTGTGTGTATATATATGTATACGTTGAGATGTATAGGTATGTATATTTGCGTGTGTGGATGTGTATGTATATACATGTTTATGTGGGTGGGTTGGGTCATTCTTTCATCTGTTTCCTTGCGCTACCTCGCTAACGCTGGAGACAGTGACAAAGCAAAATAAGAAAAAAAAAATAATAATAATAATAACAACAACAATAATCATAATGAGTAATAAAAGTACTGAAATAATTCAAATACAAATAATAATAATAATAATAATAATAATAATAATAATAATAATAATAATAATGTATCTAGGGAAGCAGTGATGGCATGTACAAAACATCCATGTGGCATGAGAAAGGTAGGAGGTGGGTAGGTCAGACAGGGTAGTGAGTGGTTGGATGAAGAGGTAAAGTTGTTAAAGACGGAGAAAAGAGAGGTGTTCGGACGATACTTGCAAGGAAGGAGTGCAAATGACTAGGAGATAAAAGTAAGCAGCACGAGGTCAAGAGGAAGGTGCAAGGGTTGAAAAACAGGGCAAATAAGAGCTGGGGTGAGAGAGTATCATTAAATTTTAGGGAGAATAAAAAGAGGTTATGGAAGGAGTTGAATAACGTTCGTAATACAAGAGAACAAATGTTAATGTCAGTGAAGGGGGAAAGGGGGGAAGCAATAACAGGCAGTGATGAAGTGAGAAGGAGATGGAGTGAGTATTTTGAAGGCTTGTTGAATGTGTTTGATGATAGAGTGGCAGATGTGGGGTGCTTTGGTCAGAGTGGTGTGTGAAGTAAGAGGGAGGTTCAGGGAGAATGGCTTGTTTAAGAGAGAAGAGGTAGTGAAAGCTTTGCAGAAGATGAAATCTGGCAAGGCAATGGGTTTGGATGGTATTGCAGTGGAATTTATTTAAAAAGGGGGTGACTGTATTGTTATTTGGTTGGTAAGGATATTCAACGTATTTATGGATCATGGTGAAGTGCTTGAGGATTGGCGCAATGAATGCCTAGTGCCACTGTACAAAGGCAAAGTGGATAAAGGTGAGTGTTCAAACTACAGAGGCACAAGTTTGTTGAGTATTCCAGGGAAATTATATGGGAGGGTATTGATTGAGAGGGTGAAGGCATGTACAGAGCATCAAACTGGAGAAGAGCAGTGTGATTTCAGAAATGGTAGAGGATGTGTGGATCTTGTGTTTGCTTTGAAGAATGTGTGTGAGAAATACTTAGAAAAACATAAGGATTTGTATGTAGCATTTATGGGTCTGGAGAAGGCATATGATAGGGTTGATAGAGATGCTTTGAGGAAGGGCTTAAGAGTTTATGGTGTGGGAGGTAAAGTTGCTAGAAGCAGTGAAAAGTTTTTACTAAGGATGTAAGGCAAGCATAAGAGTAGGAAGAGAGGAATGATTGGTTCCGAGTGAAGGTTGGTCTGTGGCAGGCAGGGTTAAGTGATGTCCCCAAGGTAATTTAATTTGTTAATGGATGGGGTGGGTAGGGAGGTAAATGCAAGAGTTTTGGAGAGAGGGGTGAGTAATGCAGTCTGTTGGAGATGAGAGGCCTGGGAAGTGTCAGCTGTTGTTTGCCGATGATACAGCTATGGTGGCTGATTCAAGTGAGAAACAGCAGAAGTTAGTGACTGAGTATGGAAAAAAGCGTGAAAGGAGAAAGTTGAGAGTAAATGTGAATAAGAGCAAGGTTAATAAATTCAGTAGGGTTGAAGGACACGTTAATTTGGATGTAATTTTGAATGGAGAAAAATAAGTGTTTTAGATATCTGGAAGTGGACTTAGCAGTAAATGGAACCATGGAAGTAGAAGTGAGTCACAGGGTGGGGGAAGGGGCGAAGGTTTTGAGAGTAATGAAGAATGTGTGGAAGTAGAGAACATTATTGCGGAGAACAAAAATGGGTATGTTTGAAGGAATAGTAATTCCAACAATATTATATGGGTGTGAGGCATGGGCTGTACAGAGAAGGGTGGATGTGTTGGAAATGAAATGTTTGGGGACAATATGTGGTGTGAGGTGGTTTCATTGAGTAAGTAATGGAAGAGTAAGAGAGATGTGTGGAAACAAAAAGAGTGTGGTTGAGAGAGCAGAAGAGGGTGTGTTGGAGTGGTTTGGACATATGGAGAGAATGAGTGAGGAAAGGTTGACAAAGAGGATATATGAGTCAGAGGTGGCTAGAAGAAGGAGAAGTGAGAGACCGAATTGGAGGTGGAAGGATGGAGTCAAAAAGATTTTGAGTGATTGGGGCCTGAACATACAGGAGGGTGAGAGGCATGCAAGGAATACAGTGAATTGGGACAATGTGGTATATTGGGGTTGACGTGCTGTCAATGGACTGAAGCAGGGCATGTGAAACGTCTGGGGTAAACCATGGAAAGGTCTGTGGGGCCTGGATGTGGATAGGGAGCTGTGGTTTCTGTGCATTAGACATGACAGGCAGAGACTGAGTGTGAACGAATGTGGCCTTGTTTGTCTGTTTTCCTAGCTCTACCTCGCTGAAGCAGGGGGTAGCGTTGCTGTTTTCTGTGGGGTGGGGGAGTGCCAGAAATGAATGAAGGCAAGCAAATATGAGTATGTACATGTGTATATATGTATATATCTATGTGTATGTATATATATATGTGTATGTGTTGATATGTATATGTATATGTGTGCATGGGCTTTTATGTATATATATGTGTATAAGAGTGGATGGGCTATTCTTCGTCCGTTTCCTGGCACTACCCTGCTGACATGGGAAACGGCGATCAAGTATAATACTAACAATAATAATAATAATAATAATAATAATAATAATAATAATAATAATAATAATGATAATAATAATAATGATAATAATGATAATAATAATGATAATGATAATAATAACAATAATAAGAATAATAACAAAAAAGATAACAATAATAATGATACTAGTAACTATGACAATATCGAAAGTTAGTAATGACACTGGATATTGTTGTTATTGTTATCATTCCTAGTAATAGTTTCTAATATTCTCTTTCCTTTTTGACTCCTGAATGTGCGCCAAAGACCATCTTATGACTGGAGTCTGTTGGTCAGACACAGTATGAAAAATTTTGAGAAAAAGCCTAATGTGTAAAGATCATACCAATCTAAATAGTAATAAAAAAAATTCCAGTACTAAATACGTCCAAAACTTGAAAAGGAAAAAGGCTTATAACTGTCAAAAATCAAGGCAGATGCAGTGCTTTTTAGAAGTCCGTACATGGCAAATTAAGTATGCAATTGGTAATACAGCTATGTTCTTTGCACACAAAAACCAACCCTTTCTGTCACAGTTTGGAGAGCTGACGTTTGGTCATAAAAGCCATGTCAGACAACCTGTCTTGCTTTAATGTTCCTGACCAAGATGAACCTCCACTGCATATAGATGATAAGTGTTTGGTGTACTTGTTCTTACTTATTTGCTGGCTCCAAGTAGATTATCAACATTTCAAGATTAACCTGAAAAAGTGTTCCGTTTATCAAGAGAATCTGAAGCAACCTATCATGGATATTGTGTAGTATAAGTACAATCAGACCAGTTTGAAATAAATTGCTAGAGAGAAGTGTGGATGTGGGGGAGATTAAGAGTGACCAGCAAAGCAAGACTGCCAAAGAAATGGTCAGAGATTTTAAGGGAACTAATAAAGAGCTCTTCAAGTTTTTGGGAGAAGTTATCCAGGCGAAGATGTGATCAGAAGGCAAATTCTTGTGCAGAACAGGTGACACTCTCATTACTTTTAGAACAAACATGGAGGAGCTATGTCTCATGAGGAAGCAGACATGCATGTTATGTAACACACATTGCACTCTCTTAAGCATGGGACAAATATGCACATGGTAGATATGGACATGTGTATTATATTTGCTGGGTTGTTCTTTCTAAAAGCAATTATAGGAAACTCACAAACTTTCACATATGGGTAGCATTTAGAAGAGGACAATATATCAGTATCATGTTAACAAAGGGCGATGCAGCATAGGGAAGCACACTGCAAAAGAGTTTCTGATGTTCCATACCTTTACAGGCTGATTCAATTTCAGAATTACATGGTGTGGATAAAAGGTCTAAACGGAAAGTCTGATCAAAGATGCCTGATGTGACAAAGGCATTTGTATACATTACGAGATCACCATTAGCTGATATGACTCCTATTAGTTCAGAGTTCGAGTTGTTGGAGAAGTCTGTCATCACAATGCATGACAGATCAAGTACATCAATGTTTGGGAATGTGGCAAGAAGAAAGCATCTCACAAAGAGCTGTGCCCTTACCTATCTTTCACCAACACAGGACACACTCCTGCAACATATCTGGCATATAATTCAATAGGAAAGCATATGCTACTTGAGAAGTGTAACACACCTGTAAGTCACCTTCCCAGGAGACTCTGCCAATGGTCTGTTAAGCATCAGGCACTAAAGACTAAGACATGGCACTGAAGTTCACTATTTATGGAAACTCTTTTCTGTGGCCATACAAGAAACTTTGGGCAGCTATTTGAGGATGTAGGATGATCTCCTCTAAGGTTGCCAATTTCTGAAGCTTCAGAGGTGTGCTGGGAACTCATTCGTTGCTGCTGTGAAAGCAGTTTGCCTTATGCAGTGCATTCCTCATGCAATAAAGGTGACCTGCCTTGCACAGAACTTTGTATGAGTTCATTCTTGGTGACATGACATTCAACATTTAACTGAAGCTACTGAGGACTTAAAGGTTAGTCTCATTGGTGTATGGGGAACTTGTATGTGTTTACTGATCCCACTGACCCATCGTTCAACAGTAATGATGTTAACTTGGTTTTGAGTGATAACTGTGTTCACTAACCCAAGACTGAACTGTGGTTTAATTCTTATCTGAATTAAATGCCTTTACCATGTTGTTATTAAGCCAATCTGTGATCATTTCATCCAACAGAATATTCATGATAAAAAGATCACGAGACAAATCCTCTTTCCGTGGAGCTGGCAAGTAGTACTCACTTGACAGATCTGTCATGGGGAAAACAACATGAATTTGATATGTAATGGAGAACATGAACTCAGGAGCATATCAACCCAGTAATAAATATTTTTTTTTTTTTTTTTTTTTTTTTTTACTTTGTCGCTGTCTCCCGCGTTTGCGAGGTAGCGCGAGGAAACAGACGAAAGAAATGGCCCAACCCCCATACACACGTACATACACACGTCCACACACGCAAATATACATACCTACACAGCTTTCCATGGTTTACCCCAGACGCTTCACATGCCTTGATTCAATCCACTGACAGCACGTCAACCCCTGTATACCACATCGCTCCAATTCACTCTATTCCTTGCCCTCCTTTCACCCTCCTGCATGTTCAGGCCCCGATCACACAAAATCTTTTTCACTCCATCTTTCCACCTCCAATTTGGTCTCCCTCTTCTCCTCGTTCCCTCCACCTCCGACACATATATCCTCTTGGTCAATCTTTCCTCACTCATTCTCTCCATGTGCCCAAACCATTTCAAAACACCCTCTTCTGCTCTCTCAACCACGCTCTTTTTATTTCCACACATCTCTCTTACCCTTACGTTACTTACTCGATCAAACCACCTCACACCACACATTGTCCTCAAACATCTCATTTCCAGCACATCCATCCTCCTGCGCACAATAATAAATATATAAACCCGTAATTAACACACAGTAGACCAATATTCCAAGTTTAAAAATTTCCAGCACCCCTAACCTTATAAAATGAATTTTTTAGCAAAAATAACTAAACTGAACCTAGTTCTATCTCCTATCTTATGCTCCAATGAATTTATATACTGTGTCCAGCTTTCATGCTTTTGTCTGACAAGTAATAATACTTCCTTTAAGATACCCCACTACTGCAGGTGAAAATGAATGTATAGACACTTGTGGCCTCTCTTCTTGATTCAGCCTGATCTTGAAGAATTGACTACAAGACAGATGAAATGCCTTTCTTTCCTCTGCTGATAAAATTCTTTATATCATGAAATGGTAGCAGCCAAGTCCCTGGGAACAATAGTCTCTCCTAGTATCATCCTCAGTAAAAATAGTCAATGTTTTATTGATATGATAGAAAGCCAGTAACAGTCATCTTGTAACACTTGCTGAGGTGGTGTTTCTGCAGGAGTTTTTTCTTTAGCTTGTTACAAGTTTCACCAATCTTCTCCATGTGATGACAGCAACTCTTCCATGTTAGCCTAGTCCACTACATCAAAACCACCCACACTGGCATAATTCACATTTCCAAACCCCTGATGTCTCCTAATTGCAATTAGGGGAGTCACATTCACTGTACTTGTTCTAACCTTGTCTGCATTATATTTGTAAGATGAAAGCCAAGTGCCCTAGCCATGTCCACTATGCATCTACCAGTATTTAAACAATTCAAAAATATCTAATATCACTACAAATGTGATGCTCTTCTTAACAGCCTCAATCAAAGTGGCTTGCTCTTGAAATTACCTTTCCTCTTCTGATCCAAGTGGAATGATTACAGCCATAAATCATGATTTAATGACGAAGATACTAATCTAGACAATCACAAAGGTGGTGTAAAGCGAGTTGAGGATGGCATGGTATAAGATGAAACTAAAATTTTGCTAATGCTGCAACACAAAGCTGTTCACTTAGAACCAAAATCAAAACTGACTTTGTAAATTTAATGAATTACAATAGGATTTTAATGAATTAGTGCAAATCTATGTTTATGAACTGACATAGGGCATTAAAGCAAAACACTGATATATGGAATGACTTTAAATAGGTTCCTCTGGTAGGTATGAAATATGAAACACAGACTGAATACCCAGTTGAGCGTAATAAAAAAAGACAAAGCATTAGCTAAATACCCAGGCAGTTAAAAAAAATAGTCCAGTTTGAGCGTCCCCTTAACTTACTGCCTACTGATGTACTCCAAACATATTCCAGCAGTTAAGGATAATCATAAATGTTAAGCTGTTAACAGCAAAATTGTGAAAGCATCTTCATGAGAGATCACAAGAATCATAATAAGACTCTTAATCCCATGAAAATGTTTTACTAAATAACACTATTCAGAAAACTATTCAGATAACTGTAAATTATTTATTTATATTTATTATACTTTGTCGCTGTCTCCCGCGTTTGCGAGGTAGCGCAAGGAAACAGACGAAAGAAATGGCCCAACCCCCCCCATACACATGTATATACATACGTCCACACACGCAAATATACATACCTACACAGCTTTCCATAGCTTACCCCAGACGCTTCACATGCCTTGATTCAATCCACTGACAGCACATCAACCCCGGTATACCACATCGCTCCAATTCATTCTATTCCTTGCCCTCCTTTCACCCTCCTGCATGTTCAGGCCCCGATCACACAAAATCTTTTTCACTCCATCTTTCCACCTCCAATTTGGTCTCCCTCTTCTCCTTGTTCCCTCCACCTCCGACACATATATCCTCTTGGTCAATCTTTCCTCACTCATCCTCTCCATGTGCCCAAACCACTTCAAAACACCCTCTTCTGCTCTCTCAACCACGCTCTTTTTATTTCCACACATCTCTCTTACCCTTACGTTACTCACTCGATCAAACCACCTCACACCACACATTGTCCTCAAACATCTCATTTCCAGCACATCTATCCTCCTGCGCACAACTCTATCCATAGCCCACGCCTCGCAACCATACAACATTGTTGGAACCACTATTCCTTCAAACATACCCATTTTTGCTTTCCGAGATAATGTTCTCGACTTCCACACATTCTTCAAGGCCCCCAGAATTTTCGCCCCCTCCCCCACCCTATGATCCACTTCCGCTTCCATGGTTCCATCCGCTGCCAGATCCACTCCCAGATATCTAAAACACTTCACTTCCTCCAGTTTTTCCCCATTCAAACTCACCTCCCAATTGACTTGACCCTCAACCCTACTGTACCTAATAACCTTGCTCTTATTCACATTTACTCCTAACTTTCTTCTTCCACACACTTTACCAAACTCAGTCACCAGCTTCTGCAGTTTCTCACATGAATCAGCCACCAGCGCTGTATCATCAGCGAACAACAAGGTTTTATGCAGTGGCAGTAAAATCAATTTCAGAAGTAACAGAATAAGCAGAATGTGCTCCATAACAGAAGGATTTTTTCTTATGGGAAGTATCAGTAATCTGTGAGATATAATACACACAATTCAGTATATGTGGAGTACAAGAGGTCTTACAGAGATCTTCGTCATAAAAGAAGACAGAGAAGTCTGACATTCTAGAATCCAAACTGGTGGTTCTTTAAGTAAAATGGTCATTAATGTATATCTATGTTTCATCCTGCCTATCACTCAGACTCCTGCATTGCCAAAGCTTATAGGATGCTGTGTCACATAAGTTTTCTATCTATTCACATTTGTTAGGACAAGTTTTTGACTATCAAGAATCACTGTGTGTCAAAAGTTATCCTCATTCATCTTTCACCCTGTCAAATGTAGTTTCTTCACTATCATCAGATAAGTCCTCATCGTCAGATCTTACGTCTTCAAGAGAGCCACTATACAATTTTCTCATCAGTACACGTCCAATCAATACTGTCCATATAATATTAAGTACCAACAGCCCACACAACACAACCTTCATTACCTGAGCAACTGGCATCCCAGTTAAAGGAGCAGAATCCATATAGACACTGTAAATGATCCAGAAAGGAAATAAATAACATCGAGTAATCACCCAGGTTATCAAGAACACTGCAAATAGTCCATTTCTTGGGGCTGTTATACCAGCATAAGTAAACATCTTGGCAGAAAGTAAAGGAATGTCAGCAAATTCATGAACAAGTAACACAAGAGTCCCCACACGCACGAAGTTACATGTCCAGGAGAATACCATGAGGAAAACAGTAAATAGGTGGTGAAGCATCATGTGCACTTTGTCACCTACACTGCGGCCAGGAGCTTGTATCTGTAAAATGGTGGCAGCCCCAAAATATGATAGGCCTATTATGTAATACCACCAAACATCATCATCAATGCTATGATATGGATAATTTTCCCAACAAAGAAGGATGTTCCATAACCAAGGCTTGTGGAACATAATGAAGCAACCAAAAATGGTTAAAAAGCAATGACATATCAGGTGAAATCCACAATCAATAAACTTCTCATGTTTGGTGCTGTGTGTAATTGCATGGTAACAACGTAACCATCTCTCCATCTGTCGTATCGACATGCCAGTGCTGTCAGAAGCCTTTAGAAGTTCTTCTTCTGAGGGTTTTTTTCCACAGCGAAGGTAAATCTCCAATAGGGTTTTGCTGGGGAGAGGTGGACGTGGCCGCTTATTGGGTATGGCTGCCAACTGTGCCAGAGGCTCCAAGACAAGGGGCCGTAAGCAGAAGTGATAAAGATTGAATATGACCATACTCAACATCAGTGAGTAAACACACACATCATGAAAACTTGGGTAATGGAGCTCATCACTAGAC
Source organism: Panulirus ornatus (assembly GCF_036320965.1). Taxonomy (NCBI): domain Eukaryota; kingdom Metazoa; phylum Arthropoda; class Malacostraca; order Decapoda; family Palinuridae; genus Panulirus; species Panulirus ornatus. The sequence goes on from NC_092228.1 coordinate 19,636,177, forward strand.
TCCATGTCCTTCCACTCAACTCCAGGAGGTAACCAGATGTCCGGGCGCCAGAAAATGGCAGATAATTGATGCCACCATGTACCAACCTGATAAACAAAAATGGATAAGTCTTGTGATATATAGCATTATGGTAAATTTTTATGTACATGTACATCTTAAAAAAAAATATATGCTACACTTTCAAGCTGTATAATATTCATAATCAGAGTAACAACTGTTCTTTAATGATTTAGATAAATGAAGAGTTAAATTGACAGAAAATCATGATGGAAAAAAAATATTTTTTGATAGCAGGAAAATACATCACCTAGAGACACCATAACTCTCTTGCTTACTTAAGTAAAACTGCAAACACTAGCAAAATCACCATCAATAATGTCACACATCTCAATCCACGTGCCTCCTGTCCCTATACATCACAACAAAACTAACTCAATCACCACCCACAAATATCAAAACCATTTTTTGCCTCACCACTATACACACCAACACAACCACTAGCACTACTAGAAGACAACCACAAATAACCCAATACTCTATAAGAACTATTATCACTGCTACCAATGCTACTATCATGTTCAAATACTGTCACTTCACCATCAACAAAAATATCATCAACAACACTTTTACTTCTGCTAGTGCCACATCGATCATCTTTATCATTAGATACAGTACTGCACTTGAAAAAATTATTATCATTAGCCCTAATATTATTATCATTAGCATCATCATCAATGCCACATACCTGAGATCTGCTGTTTCCACGCACCAGATCTTCTACCATCACTGCAGATGTTGCAACAACTGCTGTGCTTCCATCAATCACACAACATATCACAATCATTACTACTAGCAGAGGTTCAGATGAGCCTGTATAACTCACTTAGCCATAAATGGCCTGTTGGCACTCTAAGTCCTTTAAGTACTATTATTCATTCATTTATCATAATCCATTGCTGTTTCCCCCTCATCAGCGAGGTAGCGCCAGGAAACAGATGAAGAATGACCCATCCACTCCTATACACATATACATACATAAAGAGAAACTTTAAGCACTACCTATGTATTCATACGTCTAACTGGCACAGACTGGGCCCATACATGTATGTTCCTAAATTCCTCACCTACAGTGCAAGAGGTTGGAGCTTTCTAGCATTTGTGACCTACACTATTATGTTTTTCCTCAGTAAATGACATGGCATAGGCAAAACATAATCTAATCAAAAGCTATCTCAAGTGAAAAAAATACAGCAATTAGAGAAAAAGGTAGAAATTAATCAAGGCTCAACACAAGTTTAAGGATATAACTCTTAAAGGTATATTGGCTATACAAAGAAGGAAAGACAAATGGAGGAAAAGAATTCTTAAGCTTAGCAGTTCAAATGAAGAAATAGGTGCCATAACAGTCAATTCTTGAGTGGTAGCATTCACAAATTAACTTTGGAAAGTAGTGTACAAACCTTGGGGGTTGGGACACATACAGACAGGTAATTAAGAACAGTAGCAAAAATAATACCAATAAAAAAGATCTGGAGAAGGCATATGATAGAGTTGATAGAGATGCTCTGTGGAAGGTATTAAGAATATATGGTGTGGGAGGCAAGTTGTTAGAAGCAGTGAAAAGTTTTTATCGAGGATGTAAGGCATGTGTACGTGTAGGAAGAGAGGAAAGTGATTGGTTCTCAGTGAATGTAGGTTTGCGGCAGGGGTGTGTGATGTCTCCATGGTTGTTTAATTTGTTTATGGATGGGGTGGTTAGGGAGGTGAATGCAAGAGTTTTGGAAAGAGGGGCAAGTATGAAGTCTGTTGGGGATGAGAGAGCTTGGGAAGTGAGTCAGTTGTTGTTCGCTGATGATACAGCACTGGTGGCTGATTCATGTGAGAAACTGCAGAAGCTGGTGACTGAGTTTGGTAAAGTGTGTGAAAGAAGAAAGTTAAGAGTAAATGTGAATAAGAGCAAGGTTATTAGGTACAGTAGGGTTGAGGGTCAAGTCAATTGGGAGGTGAGTTTGAATGGAGAAAAACTGGAGGAAGTGAAGTGTTTTAGATATCTGGGAGTGGATCTGGCAGTGGATGGAACCATGGAAGCGGAAGTGGATCATAGGGTGGGGGAGGGGGCGAAAATTCTGGGAGCCTTGAAGAATGTGTGGAAGTCGAGAACATTATCTCGGAAAGCAAAAATGGGTATGTTTGAAGGAATAGTGGTTCCAACAATGTTGTATGGTTGCGAGGCGTGGGCTATGGATAGAGTTGTGCGCAGGAGGATAGATGTGCTGGAAATGAGATGTTTGAGGACAATGTGTGGTGTGAGGTGGTTTGATCGAGTAAGTAATGTAAGGGTAAGAGAGATGTGTGGAAATAAAAAGAGCGTGGTTGAGAGAGCAGAAGAGGGTGTTCTGAAATGGTTCGGGCACATGGAGAGAATGAGTGAGGAAAGATTGACCAAGAGAATATATGTGTCGGAGGTGGAGGGAACGAGGAGAAGAGAGAGACCAAATTGGAGGTGGAAAGATGGAGTGAAAAAGATTTTGTGTGATCGGGGCCTGAACATGCAGGAGGGTGAAAGGAGGGCAAGGAATAGAGTGAATTGGAGCGATGTGGTATACCGGGGTTGATGTGCTGTCAGTGGATTGAATCAAGGCATGTGAAGCGTCTGGGGTAAACCATGGAAAGCTGTGTAGGTATGTGTATTTGCGTGTGTGGACGTATGTATATACATGTGTATGGGGGTGGGTTGGGCCATTTCTTTCGTCTGTTTCCTTGCGCTACCTCGCAAACGCGGGAGACAGCGACAAAGCAAAAAAAAAAAAAAAAAAAAAAAGAGAGAGCAGCAACATCAAGGCATACAGTAATGGAAAAATGAAGAAAGGTGACCCAGGAGAATCAATGAGATGGACAGCTTTTGATTCCAGTATAGTTAACAGTGAGGTGGAGGAACAGCCATCCTATGTATATATGAGCAGTACTCCACACTGTGGCATATAAAATCCTAGTAGATATGAATCAGCTACTCATAAGAAAAATAATAATTCACCTACACATCACCTCTAACTTTTGGGAAGCAGACATTGTGCAAGTAATCATGTAGGGTTTCCAGAATGGCATAGATATGTTTATGTTATTACAGGGTTGGATTGTAATGTTTTTAAACTGAATATAGGGAAATGAATGACTCTTTATCTATCTATATCTCTGACACTTCTTCCAACTGGAACTCCCTCAAGGAGGTGACCACAGCAACAGAGTCTCCATAACTAGAAACTGCAGTGCCGATTCTTAGCCTTTAGTGCCTCATCCTTAACTGGTCTCTGGCAGAGGGCAACTCTAGTGCAGTGTTTGCAGAATTTCCTACCTTATGTTCCTACTGACTATTTCTACTTGATGCTCCTACCTACTAGTTCTACCTAATGTTTTTACCTAATGCTCCTGCCTGAATGTTCCTACCTATTACTTCTATCTACTGCTCCTACCATTTTGCCAAAAGCCTGGGCTAGTGCAGTGCTCACCGCAGGAAAATCTAGTTATGAAGAATGAGTTCTGTAAGTTCAGTGTTGTCAAAAGTTATGTATCCCAAGGAGAGATTGTAGGTATGTGGTCAGAATACCAGTAGTCCACATGTGGGTGAGGCAGAAAGAAAAGACAGCTACCTGGGTCACATGAGTGCTGGCTCACTATGCAGCTGTCACTAACCTTCACAATACCTAGGCATGCAGTGCTGGTAATATAACTCCCTTGTCACTGACTGCCTACCAACTACTACCATTCTGAATGACACTCAGACAGATATAGAGAGCATTGTGGTTTTTTTTTTTTTTTTTTTTGCTTTGTCGCTGTCTCCCACGTTTGTGAGGTAGCGCAAGGAAACAGACGAAAGAAATGGCCCAACCCACCGCCATACAAATGTATATACATACACATCCACACACGCAAATATACATACCTACACAGCTTTCCATGGTTTACCCCAGACGCTTCACATGCCCTGATTCAATCCACTGACAGCACATCAACCCCGGTACCCCGGTATACCACATCGATCCAATTCACTCTATTCCTTGCCCTCCTTTTACCGTCCTGCATGTTCAGGCCCCGATCACACAAAATCTTTTTCACTCCATCTTTCCACCTCCAATTTGGTCTCCCTCTTCTCCTCGTTCCCTCCACCTCCGACACATATATCCTCTTGGTCAATCTTTCCTCACTCATTCTCTCCATGTGCCCAAACCATTTCAAAACACCCTCTTCTGCTCTCTCAACCACGCTCTTTTTATTTCCACACATCTCTCCTACCCTTACGTTACTTACTCAATCAAACCACCTCACACCACACATTGTCCTCAAACATCTCATTTCCAGCACATCCACCCTCCTGCGCACACCTCTATCCATAGCCCACGCCTCGCAACCATACAACATTGTTGGAACCACTATTCCTTCAAACATACCCATTTTTGCTTTCCGAGATAATGTTCTCGACTTCCACACATTCTTCAAGGCTCCCAGGATTTTCGCCCCCTCCCCCACCCTATGATCCACTTCCGCTTCCATGGTTCCATCCGATGCCAGATCCACTCCCAGATATCTAAAACGCTTTACTTCCTCCAGTTTTTCTCCATTCAAACTTACCTCCCAATTGACTTGACCCTCAACCCTACTGTACCTAATAACCTTGCTCTTATTCACATTTACTCTTAACTTTCTTCTTTCACACACTTTACCAAACTCAGTCACCAGCTTCTGCAGTTTCTCACATGAATCAGCCACCAGTGCTGTATCATCAGCGAACAACAACTGACTCACTTCCCAAGCTCTCTCATCCACAACAGACTTCATACTTGCCCCTCTTTCCAAAACTCTTGCATTCACCTCCCTAACAACCCCATCCATAAACAAATTAAACAACCATGGAGACATTACACACCCCTGCCGCAAACCTACATTCACTGAGAACCAATCACTTTACTCTCTTCCTACACGTACACATGCCTTACATCATCGATAAAAACTTTTCACTGCTTCTAACAACTTGCCTCCCACACCATATATTCTTAATACCTTCCACAGAGCATCTCTATCAACTCTATCATATGCCTTCTCCAGATCCATAAATGCTACATACAAATCCATTTGCTTTTCTAAGTATTTCTCACATACATTCTTCAAAGCAAACACCTGATCCACACATCCTCTACCACTTCTGAAACCACACTGCTCTTCCCCAATCTGATGCTCTGTACATGCCTTCACCCTCTCAATCAATACCCTCCCATATAATTTCCCAGGAATACTCAACAAACTTATACCTCTGTAATTTGAGCACTCACTCTTATCCCCTTTGCCTTTGTACAATGGCACTATGCACGCATTCCGCCAATCCTCAGGCACCTCACCATGAGTCATACATACATTAAATAACCTTACCAACCAGTCAACAATACAGTCACCCCCTTTTTTAATAAATTCCACTGCAATACCATCCAAACCTGCTGCCTTGCCGGCTTTCATCTTCCGCAAAGCTTTTACTACCTCTTCTCTGTTTACCAAATCATTTTCCCTAACCCTCTCACTTTGCACACCACCTCGACCAAAACACCCTATATCTGCCACTCTATCATCAAACACATTCAACAAACCTTCAAAATACTCACTCCATCTCCTTCTCACATCACCACTACTTGTTATCACCTCCCCATTTGCGCCCTTCACTGAAGTTCCCATTTCTATACAATTCAACTAGGTTACTGCTTACCCATTCTGAGGTGCAGATCAGGTCCAAACTTAGAGAGGAAATACGTTTCATACAAGTAAGAGACATTGGTATTGGGAGAAAGGGAGGAAAAGTGAGTTAAAGCAATCTAAGATTGATTAGGGTTAGAATCAGAAGATTGTTCACTCAGATATGAGTGTAGGTGATGGGACACAACCCTGAGGAGCAACACAGCTGATACAATAGGATGGAAAGTCACTCCATTTACAACTCTTGCAATGGAAAGGTCAGATGAGATATTATGCACCTGGGAAGAGAATGAAGCAGAAAAACTACAAGATGGAAGTTTAAAAAGCACAGGTTTATGCCACAACCTATCAAATGTTATGGGAACATTGATGGCTATGACAAGATTTGACAAAAGTTTCATCAAAATCAAAGGAAGAGGAGAAATGAGTCACACTGGAGAAATCCCTACCAGAAGACATAGCAGTGCAGTATCCAAACTGGTGATCAAATGGAGGGAATGGGGTTCTAAGTGTAATGATTGTGAGACACGAGTTGTGTATGAAAATGTAAAGAAGGTGAATGGGTTGCAAGTGAAATGTCTGTGGATAATATGTAGTGTAAGGAGGCTGATTGAGTATATGATGATAAGGAAAGAGAGAGGTGTGGCAGCTGGAAGACTATGGTTGAGATAGCTGAAGAAGGTTTGATGAAATGGTTTGGACATGTGGACAGAATGAGTGAGTGGAGATTGACAAAGAGGATATATATGTCAGAAGTGAAAGGGCCACAGAAAGATGAGACCAAATTAGAGATGAAAGTATGAAGTGAATAAAATTTTGAGTGCTCAGGGCTTGAACATCCAGGAGGGTGAAAGGCATGTAACAGGGTAAACTGGCGTAATGTGGTATACAGGGTGCAAAGTGCTGTCACTTAACTAAACCAGGGCATGTGAAGCAGCCGAGGGGAAGCCATGGAAAGGTGTGTGGTGCCCGATTGTGGCTAAGGGGCTGTGATTTTGGTGCATTGCATATGACAGCTAGAGAATGAGTGTGAAGGAAGGAGGCCTTTTCTTCACCTGTTTCTGGTGCAACCTTGCTAATGTGGAGCTATGAACAAGTATAAAGAAAGAAAAGAGAAAAGAGATAGAGAAGAAGAAGTTTCAAATACTTAGGATATAGCAAAAGTAAAAGCAATAGGGGAATAAAATGATTATAGGAGATTCTTTACTTAGGGATGGACTGCACTAAAGCATGTTTCCAAAAGAAAAGTCTGAAATTCTAGACAAGCAAAATAGGTGAGCACAAATCAAGGCAAACTTAGAGGCACACTCATATCGAATCAAAGGAGGTATGCCATCTGGGCCATACATCTTGTCCATCTGGAGCTGGGAGAATATTTGGAAAACCCTGCACAAGGAGAATACAGGAGATGGCATAGGTTCCGTGGGAGGAGACAAAGGCAAAGGATCAGAAGCAGAATCATCCATAGTTGATTTAGAATAACTTAAGGTATCAAAGAGAGTATATGTATATGTGTGTATGTCTGTGTATGAGTATGTATGTGTATGTCTGTGTATGTGTATGTATGTATATGTTGGTATGTATATGTATGTATATGTGTGTGTAAGGGCATTTATGTGTATATATGTGTATATGAGTGGATGAGACATTCTTTGTCTGTTTCCTGGCACTACCTCACTGATGTGGGAAACAGCGATTAATTATGATAAATAATATAGATCAAAAAGAGTGGTTTTATCTGTTGCAGAGTTAGCTAAAGACTGATGGTGGAAGAGAGGAGGAGAGGTTGAATGACAAAAGTTATGGCGGTTTTTTGATGAAGATCCAAAATGGTTTTTCAGTAGAAGAAACTATCAAATCAACACACATTCTATTAGCGATGTTATTCTTGACTCTACAAGGAACAACTCTGCAGTGCTTCTGAGGTCAAACAAAATCGAGTGTATTTCAGGGGAAGGGAAGAGTCTCATGGTCCACCACACTCTGTCCTTTACATGACAGGCATCAGAGCAGGAGTGATCAAACTAAAACTAGGGATAGAAAGATATAGTAGAGGATGGGATCTGAGACTCCAACCCAGCCAAAAGAATGTCTTCTATGCATTCAACACAATATGAGACATCCTAGCCGGTAAAGAAGTACAAGTCCCATGGTAAGTCAGTGAAGAAGCCTCAATCAAACTATCACTGCACACTTAAATGATGCTAAAGCTGGTATTTTGAAGGAAGGAAAGAGGGTGGGCATGCCCAATTAGAAGAAACAGAAATAAGATTGTGACTGTAGGATTCCATGGGGTAAGAAATAGTGTGGCTGTAATGAAAGGACCAAATGTAGAGACAGTGTGTTGGAAGGGTGGGCATGACAGTCGGGAACTTGTGCTCAGTTTGATTATAATCAATCTACTGCATATCATTAAGAAGGAAAAATGGGATGACCTCAGCTCCAACAGGTTCATCCCAGGTAGAGCCTAACCAATCATTAAAGTGAAAAGTGAATTCCTGAGTAGAGGATTTCACTGCATGGACGTGAAGACAGCAGGAAGTCATATAGTCAGAGTTGTAGATAGTTTGAGAACTGAATGAAGATACACAAAGCATGACAGCAAAGTTATAGAGAGTATCAAGGACTTCAACTTCTTTGTTGTAGTTCCTGATGCCCTTTAGATGGCCCTCAGAGATGATGACCATACATTAGTAAGATCATACATCATTCATTAGTCAATCTACCCTTGTCACAGCCACACTCATGATCAGGGAGAAGCCTGTAAGTCTCAAGGTGTTTAATCAAAAAGCACATTCCTTCAAAACATGTTGACGATTGCAATCTGGTTCCTAAATCTTGATTGCATCTGGAAGGAATGTGCTTCTTTGGACTGTGCAAAGAGAGGTTATTTGGAGGTGCATAGGATTAGTAAGAAGAATGACAAAGGGTGGAGTTTGAAGGGAAAAAAGCCCAAAAGAACTGTTCTCTCATTAGGAAAGACAGCTTCAACATTGTTGGAACAGAAAAGTGAGGGAACAGTAGCAGAACAGAATAGATACTTCTGGCTTAAGGCCTGAGAGACCTATCAGACTGTCAAAGAAAATGGTGTCCCTCTTTTTTTGGATACTGTCTACGAATGGTCATGACTGACATGTGGTATGATTTTGGTAGAAAAGAACTGTTTCAGAGGCCAGGTATCCTGAGAGCATGTCTACTACCATAAGTGTTTCACAAATTACTACTAACATCACATCCAATACAACACCGCCATAACGAGTACCATCACAACCAACACGTAAACTACTCCAGGTAAAATTACCATTTCGGACATCGTCATGGGAACTGGGGTTTTGGGTGGGGAAAATTACTTTAAGTAATGATTTGTAATAGAAATGAATGTCAGAATCGTTTAAAATACATTAAAAACAATTTCAACTAAACCCAACTTAACAAACTCAACCTAAGATTCGTTGGATGGCCGAAATGGCGATATTCCCCAACCTAATCCTACCAAAACCTTACCGTAATATTGCGACTGTAACTTTCACCTTCGTTATGGATGCCTATAACTCACCCCTAATCATTCAAGGTTTCTCTCACCATCACCGTCACCCTAATAACTCGCCCTTTATCATTTAAGGTTTCCATCACCATCACCCCATGCCCAATGATAACTAAAGCTACACAAATACCTTTGCTATCACCCTCATCACTCCAATATAACCACATTCATCACTATAACAGATCTCACACCCTCGCCGCCATTATATAACAACTTTAACAACTGTGACCATCCTTACAAGGCAACCACAACCATCACCATTCATCAATACCATCACTTCTTATCATCATTACCACACCTAAGTCCCGGAATTATCATTTCCACTCTACCACCACCATAATTGCCACTCCCCATGTGAAGGACGTTTGGTATATCTAGTGAATTTAGGGACTTTAAGTCTAGTTTAGGTTAGGTTTGTGGTGTTTAGGACATGCAGCGAATTTCGGGATTTTAATTAAGTCTTGGAATCCGCTGGATCTTGGGATCGGTAACAACACCCAACCACCATTCATCATCGTTCCATTTGCACTAAAGATGCCATAGTATTATACAAGTTGTGGCATCAATACCTACGTTGAAGTGCATGAGTCACTCTTCTCTAGGTTGGATTCTGGGGACGTAGAAATTTTACTTTAGTTGGATGAATAAAATATACTATTTCTCTAAACTCCAGTTTAGGGAAGTGTGTTGCCATCATACAATAATCGTTGTAAAGGCTCTTTTCGACTATTTTTCAGAATTCTCAACTTCTACATGAAATTCTAGAAAATGTTCAGGAGTTTATAATCGACTTCTTGACTACACGACACATATAGTAGAAGGAAAACGTAACGCCGTCATCGTTCTACAATGAAGTAAGTGAGCACCTCTTAAAATGCTTCTCTGTACCTTGCATCATCTTTTCTGTAAATCGTTTCTCTACCGAGTGACTATATATATATATATATATATATATATATATATATATATATATATATAATCTGAGTATCGTTCTAACTTGTTAGTCACTACATGTAGTCAAAACTGCTAAAGAAATATCAGGTGTGATGAGGGGTTTTCCTCCCTTGTCCGGAACACAACATGCAAAATAAAAATTGAATACTTATGTTTGATTAAGAAAATATTTTGTTAACTGTTCCTCACGAAAGTACGATTCTTAAGGGTAACTTTAAGACCTCAACAGTAAAGTTTACATCATATGCTAGGCCATCACACACAAGGGTTGTTCTGTCGTGCTCAAGAAAAACCTTACACAGGTTAATAACTCGGTCTGCTTAATTTTAGACTGAGTTGGGTTACTTGTTACAACAAATGTATGTACAATATTTATGTTCAGTGATCCCGGACACTGCTGTATGGAGCACAACATTATGTACATCTGTTGGTACGCAGCAGGAACAGTGATCATGGCGTTTTCCTATGCAGTAAAGCGCGGTCTAGGTCGTGGGCTTCGCCACAGTGCATTAAGAATTATGGAAATCACAAAAATTCTGTGTCTCATCGTGCGTCTGCAACACTTAACCTCTGATCAAATGGAGTTCAAACATGTAACACATCATTTTGTTACAACGGTGGTGTGTTAACACGCACATGTCATTTTCCCCTTAACTTTCCAGTGACCTTTTACCCACAATTTAATGGTCAAGAGACGTTACAGCGTATATAAACATAGATTTCCAAGTCATTAAACTTTGTACAATACTGCAGATATTGTTCTCTTCATCTTTGCAAGTTGTGACCAGTGGAGAAGGCCAATGAACTTCTCAATGCAACCAGACCACAGGCATTAACAGTAACTCCCAAATTTCAAATGATTAAACGAAAAAAAAAAATTATGTGAATTTCTCTACAAGTTAAGGTTCGGTAAAATCTAAAACATCGCTTATATACAGGATTTTGTGCCTCTGGGGTTTACCTGCACTGGGCGTGTTAACATCCTAACCTCATTATGTTCATAACTGGCGTATGCATTGCTATCATTCGAGGACCAGGTCACGTGACCCGGCACAGGAGACTTTGGACCGCTATGTATGTATGTTCCACTACACGAACGAGCACAAGTTCCCATCACCTTTGCATGTCTGGCACCACCAATATATATGATTATCGTCATTTCGTGTATCATTCGTCACGACATGAGTTACTAGGATAATATAGATGCTTCAGCAGTATGTTGAAGATGTCTGACAATTTCAATGAGCTCTTTTGAAAAGGCGAGCGGACCGCTTAGCAACATGGAATGGATTGGTTTAGAGTGTCATTTGACAGTTGCCTTCGCCATCGTGTGCCCCTGTGCACGAACTATTTATCATCATCCATATCTTCCAAATTTATGACTCGCATAACGTGAATCTTTGTGTGTTTCACTGGATCGTCATATACTCTGCTATAGGTCATTGATAACCTACCGCAGTACACATTTCCTACTTTGAATGCTTTACTAAATGAGATCAATTTCAGCAGAGAGTATCAGGTAGAGTTGCATGAAATAGTGTTTATCTTCAGGGTCATGCAGGGATGGAGAGCCGAAGTGTATATGGATCAGGAGTGGCCATTATCGACAGCAGCAGAAATGGAAAACGGTCAGTTTAAGATGAAAATGTGAGGGTTACGTGGTATACAGAAATAACAAAGCACACTTTTTGTTTTTTAATGATCGTATGGCCACGTAGAATGTTTTTTTCAAGAAGATATCTAGCAGTACAATACATGAGGAGACAGATACAAGGAGATAATAGATTAATGTTTGGAATATTTCAGATGAAAATGTTTGAGGATGAAGTCCATGGAAGCGTTGTGTTGGGCAAGGGTGCGCAAGAAGCTGATTTCACTTGAATCAACTTAGAGAATCAAGTGAAAAGTAAAAAAACCTGTTTTATAAGTGTGAAAATCATGCTTCACTTTAACATTGGGTAGCTGAAAAGTACCTAAGTCACCCCATAGTGCTGGGAACAGAGACAGCTGTAAGAATAACCTCTCGTACTGCAGACTGTTACAACACTAGAGACACCTCTGCCATTCCCAGTATCTACCCTACGCAATATCACGCTGAGCAATACTGTACGGTGGAGAGCCACTACTTGAAGCTGGACTGATATGTAGGTGAGGAGCAGCAGCAGGGTAAGAGAGAGTAGGGTAGGTGAAAAACACTGCAAGACGCAGGCTACTTACCATCGTGTTGTTGTCCATGTAGTGCTGGGTGAAAGGCTTGAGCAGCTCATCCACGTATCTCTTCATCATCATGGCCATCCTGCCAACAAGACCTTCTTCTTTCTTCTCCTTACACTCTTGACTCTTGCTTTCAAACCACCGCCATAAAATAATGCTCAAAAATACGCCATAAACCTTTGGACGGTCGGGTGCCAGGGAGGCTCAATGAGTGAGGGAGCGAGCGTCCACGTGGCGATTACAGCCGCTACAAATGCCTTACTGATTGTCAGCCCCGAACCAGACTTCCCCTTATCAGTTCCAGTTACAACTCCCAGCCTGTACACGGAGGGTGTTCACACTGCTCACCTCTTCTCAACCTTAATATACATATATATATATATATATATATATATATATATATATATATATATATATATATATATATATATATATATATATATATATATCCCGCGTGAGCGAGGTAGTATCAAGAACAGAGAGGACTGAGCCTAAGGGGGAAAATCCTCACTTGGTCTCCTTCTCTGTTCCTTCCTTTGGAAAAGTAAAAACTGAAGGGGAGGATTTTCTGTCGCCCGCTAACAACCCTTTTTAGTCGTCTTCTACGACATACAGGGAATACGTGGGAAGTATTCTTTCTCCACTATCCCCAGGGAAAATATATATATATATATATATATATATATATATATATATATATATATATATATATATTGCAGTACGTCAACAGTGGTGCGCGTGATTTAGTATTTGCTGATAACCGCGAGGAAAATGAAACACGATAAGTTCTCAAGTGCACTTGCGTGTAATGATTACATCGTCAGGGAAGATGTAATCATTACACAAAAAGCACTTGGGAACTTATCGTATCTCATTTTCCTCGCGGTTATCAGCATATATATATATATATATATATATATATATATATATATATATATATATATATATATATATATATATATATATATATATATATATGTGTGTGTGTGTGTGTGTGTGTGTGTGTGTGTGTGTGTGTGTTACCGGACTCCTCCTGCTCGAGGTTACACCGGGAATGAAAAATCACCTTTGGCGTGGCTGTATCATTGGAAGTGCAGTCGCGTAAAACTTCTCACATCGAAGGAGCCTATATTTCCCTGCTACTGGAAGTAAAGTAGGCTTATATATATATATATATATATATATATATATATATATATATATATATATATATATATATATATATATATATATATATATATGAAGTGTTACCGGACTACGCCTGCAAGACGTTACAAAGCGAGTGAAAAATCACCTTTGGTGAGACAGTACCACAGGAAGTAGAGTCTCGTCAAAGAACTTCATATTCCAAACGAGTTCACATTTCCCTGCTGCTGGAAGTACAGGAACCATGAGCTGCAGGAACCTTTGGAAAGATATCCCGGTTAACATCAGGATATTTCCTTGGAAATTAGTCCTGAAGTAATTATAAATGATTTATAAAATATACATTACTTGTTCGCCTTTTCTCACTTTACCGAGATAGCGCCAGAAGCATGCGAACAACGGCCTCATTCACTCACATCCACACAAGTTGTCACGCACACTGCATCGCAACCAGAGCCCAACCATCCACAACCAAGCCCAAGGATCATTATGCCATGGTTTGCTCTGCTTCAGCCACCTGACTGCACGTCGCCCCCCATATACCACAACGATCAAATTTATTCTATGTAATGCACGCCTCTCATTCTCCTATACATTCAGGCTTACGATACCTCAAAGCCACCTTCCCTCCATCTTTCAATCCCCTTCTTCATCTCCCACTGACGCCCTCCACTTCTCTTTGCTCACCCTCTCCTTTCTTTTTCTTCATATAACATGAGAAAGACAGACAACAAGAGGCCTGATTGGCCCACGACTGGGTTGCCTGGTAAAAAAAAAAAAAAGAAGGAATTTAACGACAATAGAATGTAATTCCTCACAGCAGTATTTTAAACAATCACCGACTCCCTGCTGCTACACATGAACCCTTTAGTGTCACTGTTACCGCTGTCGTTTATAGTTTATTCATGGCGTATTTTTCTCAATATACCTGAATTTATAAGATATTTGTCTAAACGACTTTTGAAGGTATCTATAGCCTTACTATTCACTACGTCTGACGGTAACTTATTCCACTGATCAACACACCTATAGGAAAAGAAGCTTTTTCCCCCACGTTCGTACTACATCTTTTAGCTTTGAGTTTTATTCCATTTGTCCTGGTAACCGTATTTTCTTGAAGTTGTTCGTGATTTATTTTACCGAACTTGTTCATAATTTTGAATTCTTAGATTAAGTCGCGGCGAAGTCTACGTTTCTTGCGGGAGAAGACATCCAATCGTTTTAGCCTCTCTTCTTGTGCCAGATTTCTAAAGGATGGGATCAATTTTGTCGCGCGTCTTTGTACTTGCTCTGATTTTTCTCATCTCTTTTTATAGTTTGGGAACCAAAACTGGACTGCATATTCAAGTTGTGGTCTCAATACAGAAGTATAAAGTGTGAGAATTGTATTTAGTGTCTTGTAATGTGTGTTCCTGGCTATGAAACCTAACATTCTGTTGCCTTTTTTTTACTTGCTGCTTGACACTGTTCAATGTACTTAAGACTGTTGCTAATGACAACTCCAAGGTCACTTTCTTCATTTACTTTAGTAAGACAGCTTCTTCTAATAGTCTGTAGTCGCAACGTATATTCTTGTCCTCAAAGTGCATAACTTTACACTTGTCTACATTAAACTTCATTTGCTGCCATCTGTCTGACCACTCTGCCAGTAAGTTAAGATCTTAAGTCATTTCGCAGTCCCGCCTGTTTACAGCTCTACCCCCTAGTTTAGTATCGTCAGCCAATTTGGAGATCTAAGATGTGAGACAGAGTTCTAGGTCATTAAAGTATATTATGAAAAGAACTGGGGTCTAGGAGCGACCCCTGTAGCACACCACTCGTGACGTCTAGCCAATCTGAGGCTTCGCCGTTCAATCCTACACACTGCTTTTTTTTTTTCCGGTCAGCCAGTCTTCTGAACCACGTACAGAGTTCTTCATCGACTCCCTTGTGCTTTGAGATTGTGTACGTCTCTTGTGAGGTACTTTATCGAAAACCTTTTGGAAATATAAATATACTACATCAGACGGTACTTTTTCGTCCTAATTCTGAAAAATAACATTAAAAATTTAAGCAAATTCGTGAGGCAGGATCTTCTATTGCGCATATCGTGTTGGCTGTCCAATATAATTCTGCGTTCTTCAAGAAACGTGACAATCTTATCTCGTATTATTTTTTTTTCCATCATTTTACCTAACACAGCCGTAAGGCTAATTGGGCGGTAGTTCAAGGCACACTTGAACCGTTTCAGCACTGCCTGCCTATCACTCTTCCAAGACGAAAAGGAAAAAAAGAAAGGTCCTTGTTTGCACTGGGAATCCTGAGTGGTTTTCTGAGGACAAACAAGAGTGTACGAGAAGGTATTCTCCCCGCCCTCTGCACTAACACCTTACTCCAGCTATGATAAGATAACAAGCTCCTCATATCTCCCTCAGCCCTCACGTGTTTATCATACTCTTGTTTACCAGAGGAGTGGACCTGTCTTGTGCCCTGAACCACCTTGAGCAGCACGGCAGGACCCTAGGTGCACGAGACCCTAACGTGTGATGATGGTCAGGGACTTTTTGATTCGACCCTTAGGGGTCAAAAGGCCAAGGGTCGTACCGTTGTGTTCAAGGAGGTACGAAAGAGCCAAACATGACTATGGGTTAACATTTGACTGCTACAGTCTACCTCAATATAACTATGGGTTCACATTTGAATGTTACAATCTACCTCAGTATAACTACGGATTTACATTTGAGTGCTACAGTCTACCTCTGCTTTCCAGGAGTGAAACAAAATAAATGGGACTTCACTGCCAAAGTTAGATCTTTCTTCTGATATCCTGGTGGACACCATCATTCCGGACATACCTGTACACAATTTACACCCCCCCCCCCCCCCCCCACACACACACACACACACACACACCTCACCTCACATATAAACAAACGTTTCTCAGCGACGAAATCGCTCGTCCAACATATATGTTTAGTTTCTAATATGACGTATTCAACATGCATGATGAAAACAGTGAAATTGATATCATCTCTTCATATCTTTAAAACGTATTCAATAAAGTTCCGTAGCAAAAGGGTTTACCAACGAAAGGCACAAAGGTGTACATATTTGGGGTTATACGTCGATGGTTTGGAAATTGGCTGACTGGCCGTCAACAAAGACGAGTGTGTTATGATCAGTCCTCAGAATGGTTGGACGTGACAAGCGAGGTGCCACAGGGATAATTCTTGGGGCCGGTTCTCTTTTTATCTTAATGATACCGACAATGGACTGCAGTGTAAGGTATCGGAATTAATAGACGATACTGAACTGGGAGATCAATCAAAAGCTGAACGTCTGCGGCTTCAAAAAGTTACAGACCAACTGGTGGACTGGGTTCACAGGAGGATGGTGGACTGGGTTCCCAGGAGGCTGGTGGACTGGGTTCACAGGAGGATGGTGGACTGAGTTCACAGGAGGCAAATAGATTCTAATATCAATAAGTGCAAAGTTTACACCTCGGTGGTAAAAACGAGAAGAAGCGATAAAGAATATGACTCATGTCGAGCTGGGAAAGGTAAATGAAGGAAGAGACAAGGTAATAATCTTTTAGTAACTAAATCCAAGTCCGTAGTGCATAGAAACAGTAATAGTGACGAGGAAAATTTATAGATTCATGAGCAAGACAATCGAACTTAAGTCTTGGCAAACTGGCGCGTCTCCAGACAGAATATTGTGTTCAGTTTTGGCTACTTCACTTGGAAAAAAAAAAAGACGAAATCGAGAGAGTACAGTTGAGTTAATGATTCCCGGACTGACTGAAAGCAAATCTTAAGAAACCTGACTTAGACTTAAATTCATTTAGCTTCGAAAAGAGAAGGGTAAGAGGCGACCTAATACAGGTGTTCCAAATTTCCAAACACTTCTATATTCTCGATCTAATAAGCTACTTAATGAAAGAATCACCTTGATTTCATCACAGTAATAGAGACAAACTTGCAGTCAAGTGTTTTACCTCAAATCAGGCAAAGTACATGTTCTTCGAAGGGTTTGTTAATGGAATAATTTACCTGTTAACAGTGGTTGAAAGCCGTAACACAGAGAACTTTAAGAATAGACTTTATATATATCTACCTTTACCAGGACTGGATTTAATGACACCTTCTCAAGTACATTACAGTATTGTTTACCATCTCCAACATTGTGTCATTCTCCTGCCATACTGATCCACCAGTTACGGTCACGTCATCTTCCAAGGAAGGGTAATGACTGGGGCAAAGTTTCGGACGGGACCATCTATGTGCGTGGTCGTAAATGACAACAACCATGATGATAGAAAACTCACAAGGAGTATCACAGTACATATTGCTATACCAAAAAGAGCCTCTAAGGGTTAAATTTGTTTAGGCAAAAATGGTTTTTGGCTTTTGAGTACTGGGGAGGATTGTCCCACTATGTTCAAAGCTGCCCTGGTCTCCCATCTCTTCCACTGTCACAAACAGTCTCGTCAGGACCCAGAGGTCTGTTGCTGTTTGAATTCCTTTGTGAAATCCTCTCAAGAGATCATTCTCCAAGACTCCCTTCAGAAATGCATTCTTTCTCGCCACACATTTTCTACCAGACTCAACTTTCTCCCTGTTTCCCAGGAGGTCCTCTTCCTGCACCCCGTCAGGAGGTTCTCGAATCATGCAAGCCTTGTGAACTGGGCCGAGCCAGCGGGGCTGCCGGCGGTCCCCAGGCCCCCGGGGCTGATGGCCGAGGTGAGGGTGGCCACACAAGCGACCCAGTCTGGGGGGTGTCAAGACACAGGGCGAGGTACGGAACAATCAGAGGCGTGTACTGATACGTTATCTGTTGTATCAGAAATGCCTTGGTGATCGCTCCGCCACCTTATCTTTCCGCTGCACCCAAGAATCGACCGAGATCCTCAATGAATGCACTCACGCATCACTCGAGCATTCGCATGGACGAGACCTCACCCCCTGGAACTGTGTTATGCCATACCAAAACTGGTCGCACTGGTCAACTCTGAGCAGAGGACCAGCAGATGTTTCCCTATGACGATGGCACGGGGGTCCCAGCACGTCCAGTCCTGCTCCAGACATGTGAGGGTCAAAGGAATAATGAGTCAAAAGACGGACCAGGTCGTTGTTACGATAATGACAGATACTAGCAGACATTATACACTCGCCCAGTACGTAACACGACACTGTACAGGTCAGCAGACATTATACACTCGCCCAGTACGTAACACGACATTGTACAGGTCAGCAGACATACACTACACACTCGCCCAGTACGTAACACGACACTGTACAGGTCAGCAGACATACACTACACACTCGCCCAGTACGTAACACGACATTGTACAGGTCAGCAGACATACACTACACGATCGCCCAGTACGTAACACGACACTGTACAGGTCAGCAGACATTATACACTCGCCCAGTACGTAACACGACATTGTACAGGTCAGCAGACATACACTACACACTCGCCCAGTACGTAACACGACACTGTACAGGTCAGCATACACTACACACTCGCCCAGTACGTAACACGACACTGTACAGGTCAGCAGACATTATACACTCGCCCAGTACGTAACACGACATTGTACAGGTCAGCAGACATACACTACACACTCGCCCAGTACGTAACACGACACAGTACAGGTCAGCAGACATACACTACACACTCGCCCAGTACGTAACACGACACAGTACAGGTCAGC